>NC_056725.1:1388541304-1388631304 GCF_019279795.1 Protopterus annectens
TATACACACACATATATACATATATATATATACACACACACACATATATATATATATATATATATATATACACACACACACACACACACACGTGTGTAAGTATATATTCTGCTTACATCATCAATTTTAAGTTTTCAAAAGACTGAACCAAAAAGCGATCTCACCAAGTCCAGAATTGCACAGCAGCAGTTTAAAGGTAAACTCCTTGACATCACTGCAACAGAACTTTGCACAGAAAGCAGTCTGCTGAAACAAGTAATAACAGAGCACTCATACTTATTTACTACAACACGAAATGTAGTCTCCTCTGAACTGCACCCATATAAACATACATATATATATTTTTTCACACACAATCTATATACATATATGAATAAAAAAAAAATATATATATATATATATATATATATATATATATATATATATACACACACACACACACACACACATATACACATTTACTTTGTAGCAGATCATTGAATCTGAAGCTCTGGAAGTTACAACATGAATGAAGCAGCATATAAACCTAAGAACTTATGATTTTACTTATTTTAGCATGCAGGAATACAAGGAAAAGAATGGTAAATTATATCAAAGCAACTTACTTCTTTTTTTCCAAAGTCACCACCAGGGTTCATGGTTGCCATAATTCGAAATTTTCTACCAGCTATGAGAAGTTCTATGTCATCATTCTCTCCACTGCCCCTTTCCGCAAGAACAAGGGTTTTCTCAACTTCGAGAACACTATAAAAAATAAAAGCATGTTACAAATAATACACACACACACACACACACACACACACACACACACACACACACACACACACACACACACACACACACACACACACACACACACACACACACACTAAAAAAAAAGGGGGGGGTGGCATGCTGTCATATCAAAATAGCAGATACAAAAATTCTCCTGCACTGTTCAGTATTAATATCAAAGGTGCAAGAATGTACAGTTGTGTAGGATCTTACCATAATGGTAGATGCCCTCCTCTTCACTGTTGCAATATTCAGTACTCTACGGATCCCCTGCTAATGGTGGCCAGAACTCCGGCCAGTATACCAAAATCTTTAGGTTGCTTTAAAGGTACGCCATATGTCACATGTATGCTCTTCATGTAGCGTACTGCATAAAAGTGACGTCCAGATGTACCATCCTCAGACACGACCGCTCCAGTAGGAAAAGCCACTCCAAGGAGAAGAGAGGTTTACCAGTACATCCAGAAGGGAGAAGGACCAGGGGGAGAAGGGAGGGAGCGAATACTGCAACACTGGAGAGGAGGACATCTACCATTATGGTTAAGGTTTTACACAATGGCACTATGCCCTTTCATTTCACTTTTGCAGTTTTCACTCCAATAGGGATAGCCCCAAAGCTCAAGGAGCAGTGAGGGAAGAAGAAGGACCAGCAGAGCTCTCTACAAACCCACTGAGGATGGCCCTAGCAAAGCCAGCTCTAGCTCTGGAAATCCCATCCAACTTGTAGTGCTTGGTAAATGCATTGACAGAAGTTCAGTTTGCTGCCTCAAGAACAGAGTTAGTATCCAAACCCTTGAAAAAAGCATAAGAAGCCACAGCTCTAGTAGAATGAGCCTTAACAGAAGCAAGGCTTTTACCATGAAAGGAACAACAAATAGAATTGGCTTTAGAATTCACAGGAGAAACAGTTTGCTTGGACACAGCCAATCCTAAGGACCTAGGTTGAAAGGAAACAAAAAGCTGATCAGATTTATGAAAAGTCTTTGTCTTATCCAAATAAAATGAGTTGTCAATGAACATCCAATATATGCAGCACCTTCTCACTAGCAGACTGCAGAAAAGGGAAAAAGTGGGCAAATGAATACACTGATTTAGGGACAAATCATTCACCATCATGGGCATAAAAAAAGGATATAGTACAAAGTGACACCCTTGTCCTTATGTAACACCAAAAAAGGACAAGCCATAAGGGCTTGGAGAGCTCAGACACCAGTCTGGCAGAAGTAAGGGCTAACAAAAGTACAGCCTTCCAAGAACAATGCTGTAGGAAAGCTGAAGCTGCATGCTCAAAAGGAGCCCAAGTCAATTTTTCTAAAACAAAACTAAGATCCCAGGAAGGAAGTACAGGCTTCCTGGTAGCCCTAATATAAAGAATGCTTTAAGAAATTGCTTAGCTTCAAATCTAGAAGCTAAAGAAGTGATAAAGGCAGACAAGCAGAGATAACTGATAAATGGGCCTTAACAAAAGAATAAGACAACCCAGCAATGAGCAACTTGCACAGTTAAGACAGAACACCAAAGAAACATCCACAAAAAGTGGATCCAGGTTACGACAGACACCAAACAGAAAACCACTTCCATTTGGATAAGTAGGATTTTCTAGTAGTGAGTTTTCTGGCCTCCTGCAAGACTCTTAGCACATCCTCAGAAAAAAAGAGTGGAGTCAAAATCTCATCACCCACAGTGTCAGCTGAAGAGTAAACAGGTGGGGATGGATGAGAGATCCCTTGTCTTGGTGAGTAGGTAAACTTGTGATGACTGCCCTTGGCTAAATGCAGAAGAGGGAACCAATGCAGTCTCACTTAAAGGGAATCACCAACAGGATTTTGGGAGCATCCAGTTGCATTTTGAACAGGTCTTTTGGAATGAAGGGAATGGGAGGAAAGGCATAAAGAAACATCCCTTCCAGGAAAAACAGAGGGTGTTCACCTTCCAAACACAGAGGACCTGGGAGTCTGGCACAAAACAGAGGAAGCTGTCTGCTCAGAGGGGAGGCAAAAAGATCCAGTTGAGGAGTACCCCACTGGTGGACAATGTTCAGAAACACATCCTTGTGAAGCATTCATTCATGGGATTAAGTTATGGACCTGCTGAGAGTCTGCCACAATGTTCTGACGAGAGAATATAAACTGCCTTAGGAGTCACTGGATATTGGATAGCTAATTACCACACTAAGAGTGCCAACCAGCAAAGAAGAGAAGACCTTGCCCCCTCCGTTTGTTGATGTACTACATCATTGTGGTGTTGTCTGTTAACTCCTTGTCAGGATGGGGAGAGAAGACAGGATGAAAGGCTTGAAGTAACAGCAGAAGAGCTCATTTCTGACATCGATATGGTCTTCCCATTGATGAGGCAACCAGATTCCCTGCACCTTTAGAAAGCCGAAGGCTGCTCCTCATGCCACGTCTGAATAGCTCCTGAGAGGAAAGAGGTGTTTGAAAAGGGAGCTCTGGACTGATAGTCAACTGCTGAATGCACCAGTGAAGTTCTGGCCTGAGACAAGGAAGAAGAGAAACTAAGAATTTGAGGTGATGAGAATGCTGAAGCCAAAATGACTTTAGAAACCAATGAAGTTTCCTCATGTGGAGTTTAGCAAAAGGAAGCATAGGAATGGTGGAGGCCATGAACCGTAGAGCTCTCAGAAATTCCCTGGCTGTGACTGAAGACAGAGGAGGAAGGGAATGAAAGAAGGAAATGAGAGTTAGGGCCTTGGGAGGAGGCAGGGATGCCAGCATTGCAACAGCCTGGATCCTGCCCTCCAAAAAGATATGATCCCATGAGGTAAATCAGAAAGGACTTTTTGAAATTTATGGTTAACCCCAAGCTTTGCAGAAGGGAAACTGCAAAATGAAATCTTGCATCACGATCTCTGGAGAGTATGTCTGAAACAGGAAGTTGTCCAAGTAGGGAAAGACTTGGATCCCCCTTAGTCTGCAAAAAGTACAGTTTTGTACCTACCATAAATGTAGATGTTCGAAGATCCACATTGCTGCAGTCCTTACACTTGGGTAGTCCGCTGTCCTCGGTCGGCCCGAATATCAAAGTATAAGGCTGACGTCGGTCAAGGCGCATTTGACTGACATCAGGACGTCAGGGTACAAATGCGCATGACCGACGTCATATCCTCAGTCTTTTCTTGCCCCAGATGTCAGAAGACCCTAAAAATAAAGGTCAAAACCAAAAGACAGCAAACAAACAACCAACCATCCTAGCACTAAAAATATGTACAATATATACAATATACAACATATTGACAACCCAACCCACACAACCGCCTAACTACAGAGGGAATGAGGGAGGTAATTGACTGCAGCAATGTGGATCTTCAACATCTACATTTATGGTAGGTACAAAACTGTACTATGTTCTTCATCTCACATTGCTGCAGTCCTTACACTTGGGTAGAATCCCAAAGCAGAGGTAAGGGAGGATGGCCAAACTATAAGGAAGCAGGAGCTGCCAAAATGCCCTGCAAAACAGCAGTGGCAAAACCAGCCCTGGATTTAGAGTAAAGTGGTAGGTGATAATGCCTAGAGAAAGTATGCACTGAACTCCAAGTAGCTGCCTCCAAAATATCCTTAGTTGCCACCCCCCTCAAAAAAGCTGTCGAAGTGGCAATAGCCCTAGTGGAATGAGGCCTAATCCCAGCTGGAATCTCCTTGCCATGATGGGAATAACAGAAAGCTATGCAAAACCCAATCCACTTAGAAATAGTTTGTTTTGACACAGGCTTGCCCTGAGAACTCAAAGCAAAAGAAACAAATAATTGCTGAGACTGCCTGAACCCTTTAGTTCTGTCCAAATAATATCGCAACTGCCTGTGTACATCTAAAGTGTGCAAAATCTTTTCCCGTTTATTTTGGGGATTTGCATAAAAAGTAGGCAAATGAATAGTTTGGTTTAAAGCCACACTAGAAACCACTTTAGGCATAAAGGAAGGATTAGTACGTAAAAACCACAAACTCACTCTTTTGAGACCCAAATAAGGGTATGAGAACCACACAAATAAGAGTTCCAAAGGATAGTTCCAAAAGATGACAGTTTCCCAAACAAAACACCAAAATTCCGTTGTAAAACTGGAGAGTTTAATAATAACGCTTCCAAATACATACGTTTTCGAACACCTTCCTCAGAACATACATACACTTATTTTATTGCTGTATTTATACACCACTTGATTGAATAATAGATAATCATTTCAATTAATTAACCCATTAAACAATCTGCAAAAGTGTTTTGTTTAAAAAGCATTTGTTAATGTTGAATAGTTATAATATAAAAATAAAACTTTGTAGGAAAAATATGATTAATTAAAAATGTATAAAAAATGTGTTTAAAATTGATGTAATATACTTTATATAACCCTTTATTGGAATATATTTGTTTATTTGATTTCTTCAAGGTTAAAAGTTTTTTAAAAAAATGATCTTCATCACCATCTGGTGGACAAATATTGAAATCACACTCTTACAATTTGGCAGCTCTCAGTTTCAATACTGGAGCTAGTGATGATATGTCATTCAAACCAGGTTCCCTGACAACATCCAAGACAATTTGCCAGTACAATTCCCGATATTCCAGTTTTGTTTCCCACATGCCACCCCTGATTTCTTTGGGCACTATTTCAATGACAAAAAAATAAAAAATGGAATTCACACATTTTTGGGAATGTCTATATAAAGCATTGTTAATATTTCCCTTCCTCATTTCATAATAGTGCTCATAAATTCTGGATTTCAATTTCCTTTCAGTTTTACCTACATAAAAGGAAGAACAGGAGTGGCATGTGGCAATATATATGACCCCTTGTGTATTACAGTTGGCAAAGGATGTACTTTTAATTGTTTTATTTCTGTCAGATACAAACAATTGTGAACCGGTCTGGATGTATTGACACTGGGAACATGATCCACATTTAAACGTTCCCTTTTTATGGTTAGTATTTTTAGTAGTACCTTGTCCTCCAAATTCAAAAATATTTTTCAAATTGGTGTCTCTCCTATATACAAACTTGATAGGTTTATTCTTCAAATGCTCTAAGTCAGTAATTTCCTGGAATCTTTCCCATTCCCTGCTTAGAACTTTTTTAAGTGGGAATGCATCACCTGTATAATCCATTACATAAGCAGTAGTAAAATTGTTATTAATGGCCTTTGATGTAACATGTGGGTGTATATCCCCTGTTGAAATAGATTGGGTAGTACTAGTGGATTCATGACACCCAAGAATCGGGGAAAATCTATTCTTCCTACCTTCCATGACTGTTTCATATATTTCATCACACAAAAAGGATGGATATCCTCTTTCCTTAAACATGTCTATGATGAACTTGCTATCTGTTAAAAAATCTACTTCTTCTGAGGTCATCCTACTGGATCTAACAAGTTGTCCTTTTAATATATTTTTCTTTTGTCCAAAAGGATGGCCGCTAGTGAAATGAAGATAAGAATTGGAAAAGGTGGGTTTCCTATACACCTTAGAAATAAAGTGATCATCACCCTTTCTTAATAAAACATCCAAATAGCAACATTCATCGTGATTGATGCTATATGTAAAGTCAAGAAAATTTGTAGTAGATTTTAAATACTCAAAAAATTCATGAAACCTTTCTAACGTGTCTGTCCAAAAAATGATAATGTCATCCAAAAAACGTTTGTAGAATACCCAAGAATTACTATATTCACTAGAAATAATATACTTTTTCTCCCACCATGATAAAACAATATTGGCGTATGTGGGTGAACATTTAGCCCCCATGGCCACTCCCTTTTCCTGTTTGTAAAATTCTCCCTGAAAGAACATAAAATTGTGTTTCAGAACAGTCTCCATTAAAACCATAACTGTCCTGAATGTGTCATCATTTAAGTCACCACAATGCAATATACTTTCCTCATGCCAAGTCAAACCTATGTCATGGGGTATACTGCCAAAAAGATCAATAACATCCAAGGTAATAAAAATTATATCCTTGGAAAAAAGGTTTACCTTCACCTGTCTTAAAAAATCCCAGGAATCTTTAATAACTGTTGTACCCTGGTTTGATAAACTTTTCAATTTCACATCCACATACTTGGCCAAGGGAGTGGTGACAGAACCTTCAGAGGACACAATAAGACGCAAGGGTGGGTCATGGGGGTCTTTATGAATCTTGGGTATCCCAAAGACTGAAGGAACCCTTGGGAATTGATTATGTAAATAATTATACGTATCCAAGTCAATGGTACCTTCAAATAATAGGTCATTCAATAAAATATTGATTTTGCTTTTGGAAATATTAATTTCATTGAGAGACGCTTTTGAATAGTTATAAACATTATTTAAACATTGTTTCATCTTAGATTCATAAAGAATATAATCCATCACCACAGCACCACCCCCTTTATCCGGTTGCATGATTCTTAAATTTTTGTTGCCCCTTAGATCGAATAGGAGTTCCTGCTCATTTTTAGATAAATTGGAAGGGACATAGTGAGAACTGATGGTGTTTCTTATTTCCCTCTCCATTACACGTTCTAAATTCTTTAATTGTGGGTGTAAGGGGGGATTGAATACACTCTTTTTCTTTAATGAAACATCAGAATGAGTGTTACATGAATTTACTGGCTTGGGAGAATTGTTACCAAACATAATGTCTAAGTTTTGTTTCCTAAGGAACATCTTGAGATCCACAATAGCACTGGAAATGTTGGTCTTCCTTAGTGGAATGAATTTGAAGCCCTTTATAAATAATTCAAAGAGTTCTGGGGTAACATCCAAAATACTATAATTGAAAATCTTGTAATGTTTGTATTCATATAAATTCAAATTCTGTTGAATAACATCACCCCCCTGAATAACTACCTGCGATTCAACCTGGGTTGGTAATAGTACTGATTGTAATGTACTGGGGATCGATTCCTTAACCTGTTCGATCTGCGTAGTGGGGGTACATATTCCAAAGGAAAATCCTGGTTATTTAATTCTCTCACACTGTGAACTGAGATGTCATCATCATTGATATTTGTATTAGATGTATCATGATTAGCCACTATCTCACTCCGATATGACTTGTGGGGCTTCGGTTTTGGATATGCATTCCCTAATCGGTAAGCTTCCATATCCCTCTCCAACTTAGAAGCTTTCCTTTTCATATTTTGGAGACAATCGTTTTCTATAACAGTAAATATACTGAGGTATACAGACTTTTCTGATTCTACATTGTATAATAAATCACTTGTAATTTTTTTGTTAACCTGAATAATTTTGTTGAATAAATGTTCCCTAACCCTATTATTTTCAGCTATAATAGCTTTAACAATTCCAATTCCACATTTATCAAATATTTCTATTAAATCCTTGTGGAATACTGAATTTTCTTCCACACGGTTGGGGTATTTACATACTCGCAAGCCTTTAGGGACAATACCCTTAGTAACACACTCTTGTAAAAATGTTATATCACAACCCAATCTCTCATATTTCTCAACATAAAAATATAAAAGGTCCAAGTTTTCTTTATATGTAACAGAAGATGATGAAGGCACATTGGCGTCATTAATACCTTCATTAATACTGAACTTTTTGCTTAAAAAAGCTTGCAAGTCAAAAGAATAACATTTGTTACAGTCACCTTGTTTTGAATGAGACCGCCGCTCACGTTGACTTCTGGGTTCCTGGTTAGGGAAACAGTGTTCAGTATTGATGTCACAAAGTTCCGATGCTCCTGTACGAAGGAGACGAGGAAACTCATCAAAGTCATTGATATTTGGTATTGAGGTAAGAGCTGCTTGTTCGCCGTTGTCCACACTTGTCAAAGCGATAGGAACAGACCGTTCACCACGAAAATTCAATTGAGAACCCGGAAGTGAACTACCGGTGGGTGAAGAAACAGGAACCGCTCCTGTTTTACGTTTAGGCAATGAAGAACCATTGATACACTCATTTAGTAACACTGAGATGGATGAACAAACTGGTGTTAGTAGTTCTACAACTTGGGACAATTGTCCGATAACTTTACGTAATTCACCTTTCTCGGATACTGTGGACTCTTTGCTGATCTCTACCCCTGAAGTCTCCGCCATCAATAAGTTACTCAAAACAACGTAGGATGGTAAAGAGTGAAAACACTGTACTAAAAACCACAAACTCACTCTTTTGAGACCCAAATAAGGGTATGAGAACCACACAAATAAGAGTTCCAAAGGATAGTTCCAAAAGATGACAGTTTCCCAAACAAAACACCAAAATTCCGTTGTAAAACTGGAGAGTTTAATAATAACGCTTCCAAATACATACGTTTTCGAACACCTTCCTCAGAACATACATACACTTATTTTATTGCTGTATTTATACACTCAATTTATACACTTATACTCAAAGCAAAAGAAACAAATAATTGCTGAGACTGCCTGAACCCTTTAGTTCTGTCCAAATAATATCGCAACTGCCTGTGTACATCTAAAGTGTGCAAAATCTTTTCCCCTTTATTTTGGGGATTTGCATAAAAAGTAGGCAAATGAATAGTTTGGTTTAAAGCCACACTAGAAACCACTTTAGGCATAAAGGAAGGATTAGTACGTAAAGATACCCTATCCTTATGGAAAATTAAGAAAGGCTCAACCGCCATAAGGGCCTGCAACTCAGAAACCCTTCTTGCAGAGGTAATAGCCAACAAAAAGCAGTCTTCCATGATAAAAACTTTAATTCAGTAGTAGCTGCAGGCTCAAAAGGTTGTAGAGTGAGTTTCTCCAACACAAAATTGAGATCCCAAGCAGGAGTAGGAGCTTTTCGTGGGGTTCTTATATTCTTTGCCCCTCTAAGAAACTGCTTGAACAAAGGATGAGAAAACAATGGTGGGTCACAATCATAGTGAGCGAAATTGCTGCAGCATGAACCTTAATAGAAGAGAAGGACAAACCTTTGTCCAGTAACTCAGTAAGATATTGAAGAGCCACACTTAAATTAGGCTCAGAAACATCAAAATCCTTTGCTGCACTCCAAAATAAAAATCTCTTCCATTTATCTGCGTACACTTTCCTTGTACTAGGCCTTCTAGCTTCCAAAATAACATTCAAAACTTGCTGTGGAAGTGGAGGCCCACTATGGTTCAAAACAGAATATGCCAGGCTGTTAGGTGCAGAGAATGAAGCTTGACATTGAGCAAATGACTGTCCTCCTGAGACAACAGGTGTGGAATCGAAGGCAAAGGCCATGGAGGCTTCCGTACCAGGCTTCTCAGTAATGGGTACCAATGCTGTCGAGGCCAATCTGGAGCTATCAAAATCATCCTTGGCTTGTCTTGTCTGGCCTTTAGTAGTACCTTTGGGAGGAGAGGCAGAGGCGGAAAGGCATACACATGAAGATTGCTCCAATTGAAAGAAAGAGCATCCACTTTCCAAGCTGTGGGATGAAACCTTTTGTGCAAAACTTTGGCAGCTGGTGGTTTAGTGGAGAAGCGAACAGATCTATGTTTGGAGTTCCCCATGACACTGTCAATTTCTGAAATACATGAGGATCCAATTTCCACTCGTGGGGATCCATAATTTGTCTGCTCAACACATCTGCTAAGGAGTTCTGTGCTCCCGGCAGAAACCTTGCCTGAAGATTTAGCTGTAAACTGAGAGCAGTCTCCCACAAAATCATTGCTTGCCTGCATAGAGGATAAGAATGTGTTCCGCCTTGCTTGTTGATGTACCACATGACAGTTGTGTTGTCTGTTAGAATCAACACCTGCCCTGGAAGAAGTAAATCCTTGAAAGCTATTAATGCAAACTGGACTGCTAACATCTCTTTCAAGTTGATATGTAGATGTTGTAGTCTGGCAAGCCACTTGTCTTGTATCCACTTTCCATTCAGATGAGCTCCCCAAGCTTTGTCTGAGGCATCTGTCGTTAGAATCTGACTCGCCTCTGGCCGGGTCACAGAGAGTCCCTTGTTTAGGTGACATTCCTGAGCCCACCACAACAATTCCTTTTGAATGCAAGGTATTATTTGAAGGACAGTGTCCAAATCCTGGCAGTGCTGTGTCCATACATTTTTGAGATACCATTGTAGCTTCCTCATATGCAGTTTGGCATTGGGAAGCACCAGAATACAAGATGCCATGAACCCCAAGGCTTGAAGGACTGTCCTTGCAGTCAGCCTGGACTGATGAGACAACTGATGAAAGTAAAGGGAAAGATTCTTTTGTTTGTCCGGGGTCAAAAAGGCCATCTGGGTTGCTGTATTCAGTCTCACACCCAGAAAGCACATGTCCTGAGAGGGTACTAGACTGGACTTTATTTCGTTCACAGAATACTCCAGGCATCTTAGCGCTGCTATCACATAATCCAAATGATGAAGAAGCTCGTCCCTTCCTTGAGCCAGAATCAGGCATTCGTCCAAATAAGGATAGATCTGTATTCCTTTTAACCTGAGGAAAGCTATCACTGGAGCCAGAACTTTCGTGAACACTCTGGGCGCAGTAGATAAGCCAAAGGGCAATGCAGAGAACTGATAATGAAAAGTCCCAGCTCGAAAACGCAGATACTTCCTGCAACTCAGTCTGATAGGAACATGAAGATAAGCCTCCTTGAGATCCAAAGTTACCATCCAATGATCTTTGCCCAGCAGAGGTAAAAGCTGCTGTAACGTCAACATTTTGAACTTGGGAATGTCCAGATAAGTGTTGAGGATAGATAAGTCTAAAATTGGTCTCCACGTGTTCCCCTTCTTTGGTACTAGGAACAGGCGAGAATAAAATCCTAGGCCCACTTCTGGCATAGGGACCGGCTGTATGGCCCCTATTTGGAGTAACAGAGAAATTTGCTTGTGAGCCTCTATTCTTTGTTGAGGAGGAACGTCTGGCATGCCTTTGAAAGGAGGCAAGGTACGGAAATAAAACCTGTAACCGTGGTGTATGATATCCAATACCCATCTGTCTTGGGTAATTAAACTCCAATTTTCTTTGAAAAGTGCCAACCTTCCTCCCAAAGGTGCTGCCAGACGAGAAGGCTCTGGCAGCTGAAAAGGTAGGTCATTGGGTCTGTTTACGAAAGGACTGACCCCTGCCTACACCCGAAGACTGTGCAGGAGAACTCCCTGTTCTAGGCCTGAAAGAGCCCTGAGCTCTGCCCCTACCACGTCTAGATCTACCCCTAGACTGGGAATCATAAGAAGGATACGTCCACCCTTTAGTAGGCCAATTTCTACTAAACTTTGGAGGCTGAACCTGCAAAAAATCTTTAACAGTCTGCATAGACTTAGCCTGGTCTTCCATTTTCTTTAAAACTGCCTCAACAGGAGAACCAAACAACACATCAGATTGTAAAGGAGCATCTAAAATCCTTGTTTTAACATGGTCAGATAAATTCTGATCCCTCAGCCAGGCGTGCCTGCGAAGAACTGACCCAGTGGCAGCCACCCTAGACGAGGCCTGTACAGCATCAAAACCACATTGCAAAGAATGCTTACCCACCTGTTCAGAAACATGTACTAAATCTTGTAACTCTTTACAATCAATACCTTCCGCCAGAGCATCAACCTTAGACTTCAATTGTGAAAGGAGATAGTTTTGGTATTTCAACATGTGAAACTGGCAATTCAAAGCCCTCATAGCTAGAGTGGAAGAAGTATAAACTTTCTTTCCCCATCTATCCAAGGCCCTGGCCTCTTTATCTGTAGGAACCGGATTCTTGACAACAGAAGCCTTAACACCTTTAGGCCCCTGACTAACAGTTTCTGGGTCCGCCCTAGGACTCTTAAAAGATACTTATGAGCCTCAGGCACCCTGTAATACCTATCCGGTTTAACAGGAGCAGGAGGCAAAGAATCAGGATTAAGAGAAGCCTCTGTAAAACATCTTCCACCACATCCAAAACAAGAGGTATAGCCAAAGGCCTATGCTGGGGTAAAAAAGTGAATTCCCTAAGCCTTTTCCTGGAATCAGAGAAGTCCTGACCTTCCCACTTAAAATGCTCCCTCATGGAATGAAGAGTTTCTGAAAAGAAAAATCCTCAGGAGGAGAAGCAGAAGGAGTAGAATCATCCCCATCAGAATCAGAATAAGGGGAATACTCCTGCAAGTCTTCAGCCGAAGACTCTGAAACATCCGAAGCCTGCTCAAAACTCCCTAGCTCAGGCTCCACCCTAGGTCTCTTATCAGGAGGGGGCAAAGAACCCCTAATCAAAGTAATCAGATCTTCTGCCATTTTAAGCATATGCTTCTTGGGCACAGTTCCTGAAGAACTAGGGGTGACACCAACTGAAGCTAAACCTGGCCTGCCTCTGGGAGAAGCCTTGGAAACAGAAGGAGGCGGCCTAACCACCCTAGGCAAGGAGGGGAGTATAGTAACCTGAGAAGCCCCATCAGCCTGACCTGCCTCCTGAGAGGCCACATCCTGCAATAACAAAGTCTCTCCCTGGGATCCCAAAGAAACCTCCGGTGGAACCACCGGCTCCACCGACACCTCTAAAGAACCGGCGTCCGGTACGGACGGTTCTTCTAGCCTAGGCTTAACTGCTTTGTCCTTGCGCTTCTTCGAAGAAGCGGGCGTCGGAGCATCCGACGGCATTTTATAATTGCACCGCTTCCCGAAGACTAACCTGGCACAATCTAACCTTCTCTTTATAGTGCGCTTATTGAATCTAGCACAAGAGCGACACCCAACAACGCCGTGCTCAGGCCCTAAACAAGGAATACACAAAGTATGATAGTCTCTATGCGGTATCTGTTTCCCACAAGAAATACAATTATTCACTTTTTCTGACATCCGGTAAACCACTGAGGCAAGAAAAACCTAAAACATTCCCCAACGGGTACTTAGCCAACTTTGACTCGGTCTGAAACTCCGAAATCGAAAAATTTCAGAACGCCAACCGGCACTTGCAATGCTGCTTCTGCATCGGACCATGCGGCAAAAAAGACTGAGGATATGACGTCGGTCATGCGCATTTGTACCCTGACGTCCTGATGTCAGTCAAATGCGCCTTGACCGACGTCAGCCTTATACTTTGATATTCGGGCCGACCGAGGACAGCGGACTACCCAAGTGTAAGGACTGCAGCAATGTGAGATGAAGAACATCACAAACACAGGAGTGAGGCGTTTGGTGAACACCCTTGGGCAGTAGAAAGACCAAAGGGCAAAGCAGAGAACTGAAAAATGTCAGGAAGCAAAAAAAATGTAAAAGCTTCCTGAAAAGGTGATGAATAGTGATATGAAGATGAGCATCCTTAAGGTCTTGAGACACCAGATAAGCCTGCTGAAGCAAAAAAGGGAACAAAGTCTGAAGGACAACATCCAAAAAGAGGGGACCTTCAGAATATGTTCACATGAGAGAGGCCCAGAATAGGTCTCCAAGTGCCTTATTTTCTGGGCACCAAAAACATTCCAGCATAGAACCCGTTCTCCTCTGGGAAATTGAAACTTCCTGAATAGTTCCCAGAGTTCAAAGATCCCAAAGCACCCCTGGAAAGAAGGCCAACTGCTCCTGAGCGGGCTGAAGAATGCCCATAAAATGGGGGAAGAGATTTCCAGACCATGAAATACCCTAGGCGGATAATGGACAGAACTTATGAATAATCTTCAACCAAACAGGAAGGGCAATGGAAAGAAAGAGAAAGAGGAATGTGGCTGATAACAGGATAGTTAGCACCTGGTGTGTCAGGTAAAGGGGACGTCTGTGACACAGGAGTCTGTGTAGCTTTCCTACCCTTGGGGGCACAGGAGAAACAAAAACATGTTTAAGGTTTGCAAGGCCTTGCCCTTATCCTTAAACAAATCAGCAGCAGCTTCACCAATGAAGTGTTTGTTGTCCAGAGGAGCATCCATCAGCTAAGACTTAACATCAGGCAGAGGTTGAAGCTGAAGCCAGGAATATCTCATCACAGAACCTAAGGCAGCAGCTGCAACATAACTACACTGAAGAGAATGGCAAATCACCTGGGAAGAAGTCCCTAACTGAGAAGAGCCGAAGTCTTCACCTCAGAGTCCAGGAGATCGGAAGTTACTCGACAGGCCTGAGAAAGAAGAGCCAAAACTTATCTAGACACATGGGTCTGACAATTGACAGCCCTAAAAGCCAAGGGAGCAGAGGTATAAATTCACAGCTACCTTTTTCATAATTCTGCTGTCTCTGTCAGAAGGAAGTAACTTAATAGAAGGCAGCAACTGAAAAGCATTGTCAGATGCCACAGAAGAGTCAGCAGAAGGATGCCTACAGAGATATTTACAGTCCCCAGGGACCCTATAAAACCTATTAGATTTCTTACAGGCAGGGGACTTCTTCACAGATGGCTGACCCTCAGAGTGGGAAGTTCCTATCATTGTCTTTTGCTAAAAACTTGAGATGTTCATTTCCAAGTACAAGGCCAAAGACTACGGAGTCAGTCTTAGGAATAAAGGCCCGACAAATGGAACAGGACATATGGTTGTGGAAAGCACTAAGACAATATAAGCACAGCTTGAGACCATCATTATGGGGAAATTTGTCTCCTGCACTGGCAGTCATCCTTTCTGAACATGAAACCCTACAAGCAACAATATAAAAGGAAAAAAAAAACAGGAGCAAAAACCCCCTAATGAGGCACTTATCTGAAACGACTTTATGAACCAGCAACAAAGCACACTATTAGACCAACAATCAAGAGATGGCATTAGGAATGGCGAGGAGTAATACATGTGATGTATGGCGTACCTTAAAGCAACCTAAATGCTTTGGTATGCTGGCCGGGCGTTGAGACACTTTTGCAAGGATCCCTATTTTAATAGATACTGCAACAGTGAAATGGAAGGACATCCATTTCTCATTTATCAGCATTCTAGCTTTAAAAGTTCACATTATCAGTAATGAAACTTCTGGCTTGTCCTTAAAAGCTATCATATTGGGAAGGTTGAGTGAAATAAAGTCCCTTGTTTTGTGTGAGTAGTTGGTGCAGGGCAGTTTACTACAAAGAATCCCTCTTAACCATCTAAACCAAAATGAGAAACCACAGTTTGATGGTATGGGGGGTGCCTGTAAAATCCTGACCCTTTTTTGTCAGACTTTTTTTTTTGGGGGGGGGGGGGGCTCGACATATTTAGAAAAGTGAATGCAAAGAAATCCTCAGTTCCGGAGGATGCCCAAAACGGCCATCACTTGTGCCCTCTTACATGGGAATCTGGAGCAATGTGTTTGTAGCTACACATGCCTGCGTGGCATGAATACTTGTTTCAGTGGTGCACCCCAAATATAATGGTCCACAATACATTTTCTTCTCCTAGCAGATAACAATGAATCTGCTCAGCTTGTCTACCTCCACTTTCTTGTCTGAGGTTATACTCAACACCAGTTCCTGCACCATCAACAGCAGCAAACACCATTTGGAATAATAAGTCCCCATCCCATTTATGTACATCACCACCAAAATACTGCCTGTGACCATGCGTAAAAGTTCCAGTTTGAAAGTTTTTACAGCCTAACCACATCATTTCATTCACACTGATGTGTTGCCTCTGCAGGTTCTTGCTCCAAGCAGTTGTACCCTCAGCTGGGCACCCAGTTTCCTTGAACTTGGTCAGTGCCTGATCCCCCTTGAGGCATAATCCTAGATTTTCCTTGATCAAATTCCTCAGTTTGGCACACTAGGCAAACACCAACATCATAATAGCTGGATGAGTGGACTTACGAAGTATGGAGTGAAAGTGTTACCACTGATTCCTGAAATACCAATGGATCTTTCTCACATGTAGTCTAGCCAAGAGTACCATAAAGACTGATGCTGACAATGGATGGTCCAAGTAAGTCTTAGAAGACTGCACTGGCTAATGCACAGGATTTTTAAACTATGTCTGCAAAGATAAGTTTCAATTTATGAACCCATTTTTTGAATAAAGGTCTCTCCCCTCATTACCTAGGAGATCTACTACAAAAACCTTTGTGATTTAAGGAACTAGGCTTGGTTTTGTGGAACTTGCAGAGAATATCAGTATTTTATGTCAATCCCCAGTTGTAAACAAGGGTCTGCCCATTACCTCAAATGATGGGGAACTAAATCAGCCAATCATCCAGATACACAAAGGTACACTCCCTGCATGTCCTTCCTGGACACACTAACTTGGCCATAGGCGCGTGTGTGCATATGTGTGCGTGTGTGAGAGAATGTATGGTGTGGAAGAATTACCGAGGCAGGGCTAGCCACCTGGTGGTGTAAACCTTGGCTCTAGATAGTCAATGGTGAAGCGAGTGACACCATGACCCCAAGTAAAAGAATGGGAAAAGGGGTTATGGATGGATGGATCAAATTACACACACTTATCTGTTCAGCCTGCAAGTCCACATTATACCCCTACTTCTGTATATCTAATAGACCTCTTCATTCACTAAAATAATCAACAGGTAAAATGTTTCCTAATGTACCATTGCATCACAGACCAAAGTCTGCCTTCACTCCATTTGGCTTTTAAGCTAATCCATGACGTGCTTCAGTTGCTGTTCAGCATAATGCTTCACACATCCAAAGATCAGTAGGGTAAACAGCTAAAATCATTCACAAAGCAAGCCAGACAGAGCTTTATTGTTGTTTATCGATTTTAATTATTCTTATGATAACCTGGAGGGTGAGCTAAACCATATTCAGCTACAACCCCAGGCACAGTTGGAGTCTACAAAGGTAATCAATCATCAGAAATCATGCAGAATTTTTTTTTACATAAAATATTGCAACATTAAAAGATGCAACAGAGAGAATTTACACACCAAATCCAGAGTAATACAGGGTAACACGAAAGGTATTTTTGGGCTATAGTACAATTTTGTTGATGTTAGACATGCTTTGGTATAATGCTTTTCTTGCCAGAGTGCAGGACAAGAAGTCTAAAGTTTAGCAACATTCACATTTTAACAGTCCAGAATATTGCAATAGAAGTGAGCAGGTTTCTTAATTGTGAACATGCTATAAAGTGCACTTTTATTGGTTGCCAGATGCAAGTATTAAGTGGAGTTTTAAAATATCAAGTGTTCTACATTAGTTTATACAGACCTACACATGCACACCAGGAAATTTTTTAATTTGTTTTTGTTCTATTAATTTTTGTAGTAAGATAATGAATCTTTAGTTTAACTGAGTTCGCATATTTTGCTGCACTATTAGCCATTATACAAGTATCCACTGCACTTGCTGGCATTTTGTTGGAATTTTGAGCTTTTGTATAAAATGTTTACAATTGGTCAAGTATGTGGATGTTATCTAGCAGTACTGGAATGCTTTTAATGTTAGTTTTCAAGAGTAGGGTGACAACTGCTATATAGTTTGAAAAAAATCTTTATATTACCTATTTCTCCTTGAATAAATCCATATTATCCTTTCATTTCCTTATCAATCTGATAAAATGGACCCATCTTTACGCTGCCCAGTAATTTTCCCACCTGTATATTAATTGCATCTTAAATTAGTTGAAGGTTCTCAGTGTGCTGAGATTCATCTGGTGGTCTTCACTGCTGGAACTTTCTTCCTTCGGCACGGAGTCCTCCATGTTAGCTGGTTTCAGCAAATCGCTGAAGTCCTGTTGTTTTTCACTGACCTTTTTTTTCATGTGTGATTATTTATTAGCACATCATACAGAGATTAGTTTCTGTATTTCTGTGCATGCCCACGGTATTGCAGTGTTGTTTGAACCTGAATTTGAATCATAGGCCTTAGTGACTTTAGTGAGCTCATCTCTTGAAATGGGTTTAGGACAGATACGATCTAGGTTATGGCCCCTGCTTTGCATGGAGTATGAATCATGTCACTGAACATAGGCATCTTTTAATGCATTAAGTACTTGGGGTGCACACAGGTTTATATTGTTTGCTTTGGCAAAGTCTCACCTTCATTGGAAAATGGATATCCATTTACTTTCTACTCTGCATTAGGCTAGCTTGTTTCAACTGGCAACGGTGGTGCAGCGGTTAGCATTGTTGCCTCACACCATGAGGTTTGACCGTTTGACACTTGGCTGGAGTGCCTTCTGTGTGGAGTCTGCATGTCCTCCGCGTGGTGGAGTGACGTTATAGACATGCAAGTAGGTGCGTGAATGGGTGTGCCTTCTTTGAAGGCTGGGCATCGGGACTGGCAACTTGGCACTGTAAAAAAACACTGCCAATCATAAGCGGACCTGATTTCCGCTGTGGCTACCCCTAACTGGGAAAAGCTGAACGACATTATTTACTAGGCTAGTTTGCATTAGCAATGGGTAAAGGCTACTTTCTAGTAGAAGGAACTGTGATCCAATGTCAGGAGAAGTATGCAGCATGTTAACAGTTAGAAAATGCATAGAACGTGAAACAAAACCCAGAAAGGTAATACTGCACAACCACCACCTAGTAAAAGCGTGGCTTCATGGCTACATATTAAACCAATGTCAAGCATGAATGGGGGAGGACTGCAATATTCATTAACCTCACTAAACTCTCCTAAAATGCCATGGTTAGTGTGAGAGAAATAAAAATAAGAAGAGAACTAAAGCAGTTAATTGCAGCAACAACAGTTAATAGGACTTCACATTTCCTTTCCCCTCCCTACCTGTGGCTCTTGAAAGTCCATGGTTAGCAGAAGGGAAAAACAAACAGAACTAATGCAAGCAACAGCAACATCAGCAGTTTCAAGGACGTGTGTGTGTGTATGTATATAAATGTGCTCATGTGTATGGATATGCAATGCTGACAGTAGTGACCTGAAGTAAATTACATAGACTACAACTGCTTGCACAAATTCATAAAATTACAAATCTGAAATCTGAGCTGTATATGACTAGCGTGTGTGTCACTTTCTTCGTACAGGTATGTATACAAGTATTTGTGGGGCAACAGTGCTTCTCCGCATGTACATGTGAAAATGGCTGTGCCACTACATGCATGTGTCTGTGCATCTGAGTTACAGTATATATGGAAGACACTGTCCCTCCGCCTCAGCTTGTGTGTGCATAGATGTTATTTATACTTCAATAATAATTATGTATCATATGCCAACACTGAAACATTGGGTGGAGGAACTACTTCACTTACAAAAAGTGTATGCCGGTGAGCGCAAACCAGTTTAACAGCTAACTTCCCGAGTGCAGTAGTGCTCTCCATAGTGGGAGTTAACAAGAGAAATAACATCTTCCAGCAGTAAGATGGTCCTTTGCTTGTGTCATGCCTCATCATCCCTGGGTGGTCCAATACTTCCCCTAAAACACACACCCTCTTGGGCATTATTTCTTGTACACAGTCTTATCTGCAATTCAGCAGCCTGTCTTCCATTTTTCATCTCTGTATGCTATGCTTATCAGCATATATACCATAATTTTGCATTGAGCAAGAACAGAAAAGAATTATCACCCCTTGCACTGCTTATTTCTATTTTGCCAGTCCAACAGTTCAGATCTCAATCTGTTTTTTTGAAATGTTCTTTTGTTATATGCTTAGAAAACGCAAGTCTTCAAATTTTCTGCTGCCAAAACTGAGTCATGATACTGCCCATTTTGCATGGTGTGAAAGTGTGCAGCTCTACCACTGGTTCCCACAATTCTAGTAAAGACACTTGCTGCAGGCAGTAGCAGATAGAGGCCTTGATAAGTGTTCTACTGCAGGATGGTCGCCATTGTGTTTGCTCTGTTCAGTGGCCAGCTGAAAAGCTCCTCATCCATTTCCAGGCTGGACTTTGGGATGTTGGAGAAGACAAAGAAAAAAAGTTATGTACTTAACATAACATTCCATCTGAGTTGTCTGTTTTCATTCTTCCTCAACCTGCAGGTTTGGATCAGACTCTGACGCTTTTTTTATAGCTTAGGATCTGAGCTCCTCCCTTACCCATAATGCCCCCATCTTCCAAATTACCTCAATTTGAGTTTGCTGCAGCCGTAAAAGCAAATACATAGAAGTATGGCTACAGAACTATCATAACATAGAGAGCAATTAGAACCAGGAGCTCAAAATGAAAAGTGATTCCTAGAACACCTCTGCAAATTTTCCCAGAATGGACAGGGGGATAGCGTGGGAATGTTGAAAGTTATGGTAAGTACATTACTTCTTTATCTGATGTTGTCATTTTCATTCATTCCTCAAACTTTGGGACAGAGTCCCCAGCTACGGTAACCTCAGGTGGCCCTCATGGAAGGCTATTCCAAGAACACTGCAGAACCAAAAGCAGTCCTACTCCTAGAAACAATGTCCAGTTTGTAATGTGCGCCAATGGTATGGGAGTTCGACCAAGAAGCGTGTTCTATCAAAACTCTGGACCAGAAGGCTTGAGATGTAGACACGGACCTAGTAGAATGAGCTTTAACATGCCCAAGCAGAGGGGATACATTTAGAAGAATATAAATGAGAGATGCAATCTGTGATACATTTAGACAGAGTTTGGACACTGGCCTTTCCTTCCGAACACTGGAAAAGAGACAAACACACTTGGTCAAATTTTAAAAAAAGATTTTGTTCTGTGCAAACAGAAATGCAGCTGTCTATAAACATCTAGCAGGTGAAGAGTGTATTCACCCTTGTTCTGGAAATTGAGGAAGAAAACTAGTAGGTTAGATTTGTATGTAGGGTCACGCTATCTTAATGAAAAATCAAATAGGGGGGTTTATCTGACAACACTTGTAATTCAGATGCCCTTTTAGCTGAAGTGATGGCCACAAAGAAGGCAATTTTCCAGGAAGGATATTTCAAGTCTACCTTGGCTGAAGGTTCAAAAAGAGGTAGGACAAGAGCCTGTAACATCATGGTTAAATCCCAAGGAAGAGTGAGATCCTTTACAGGAGGTCTAAGTAAAAAGGTACCCCTGAGGAAGGCCTTACAAAGTTTAGATGAAGCCTGAGAAGATGAACTATCCCCAGTGTAATAATTTGAAATGGCTACCAGTTGCAACTTAATAGTAGAAAAACTTGCCCAGCTTTGAAAAATTGAAGCAAGAAAGTCCAAAATTGCAGGAATAGGGGTTATAAAAAAGATCTGAATATTTCTGATGAGCCCATATCAAAAATCTCTTCAGTTTATTTTTATAAATCTTTCTCATAGAAGCTTTGAGAGAGAATATTAAAATCCTTTGAATTGGTGAAAAAAGCCTGGTGTTTCTAGCCATCATTGGAACTGGAGAAACCAAGAGGTTAGTTTTAATCCTAGAAGATATGGGTGAATCTGCCCTGATGGGTGGGATAGAAGGTCTGGATGCGGTTCCAGCACCTACAGAGGGCATACTAAGTGAGACCAAAGAAAGGGGAACCAAATCTTTTGAGGCCAGAAGGGAGCAATGAGGATCACCTTGCTCTTCAACATGTGTTTTCTGAAGACACTTGGGTCTAAGGGGTAGGGGAGGTAGGCATAAAGAAGACCAGATTTACAAACATGGATTAGGGCATCTCCCGGTCACTGTCCTTGAGGAGGGATTCAGGCCAAAGATCGCGGCAAGGTTGACCCCAGTTGTGGAATATCACTGACTGATTTAGAGACCATTTATGAGGCGTCAAAATAACTCTGCTGACCTATCCGCCAGAATGTTGGACTTCCCCAGAATGTGTGTTGCAACCAGGAAGTGGTTGGAAGAGGTCTCCCACTGCCAAGCCCTCATTGCTTCTCGACATAGAGGGTAAGATTTGATTCCTCCCTGTTTGTTGATGTACTAAACCACAGACATATTGTCTGTTGTATTCACAATAGTTCCTAGAGGAAGAAGCTCTGCAATGTTTGCAATGCTAGCAGCCCCATTCTCATCTCTATTACACTACGTAAAATGGTCTCCTGTGTAGACCACCTGCTTTGGACCGTTCAACCCAGGTAATCCCCCCCACCTCAGTTGGGAAGCATCCGTGGTCAGCGTGGCATTGGGGGGGGGGGGTAAACAAAAGGATGTCCCTGTTCGACTTCTTCCAAGTGGAGCCACCATAGAAGAGAGTCCTTGCACATACGTGACAATTTGATTGTATGATTCAGTGGAGATGTAATGACCACTCAAATGCCAAGTGTCCACTGAAGGAGTCTCAAATGTAAACGTGCTGTTGGAATCAAGGTTATCGTAGCGGCCATCAAACCTAATGCTATGAGGACTAGACCTGCTGGTGGTTTGGGAAAGGCCAGAATTTGTTTGACATGTGATCTTAAGGTGACTATCCTGTCCAGGGACAGATCGACTAGGCAACTGGATGGGTTTAAATATTCCACAGGTGGGGTCATGTGCCTATAAAGTCAATCAGTTATAATGGATGAAGCTGTGATTTCTGCATGCTGATCGTAATGCCCAGGGTGGGAGCTAGGTAAAATAAATAATCCCTAGCTTGTAGTAGTAGATGCATGGTTGATGCAGTCAGGAGCCAATCATCTACATAAAGAAACACACTGAATCCATGCAGTCTTAAGTGAGCTGCTACTACCGCCATGCATTTGGTGAACACCCTGGAGGCTGTGGTGAGACCAAAGGGAAGTACTCTGAATTGATAATGACTGGCCCCAAGCCAGAGGCAAAGAAACATTCTGGAGCACCTATTGATTTTGATGTGATAGTAGATGTCCTGCTCAAGCACGTCCATTTATCCTTTCGTAGCAGTGGAAGAATGGACTGAACTGTGACCATCCGAAACTTCACATTGTCTACTGATTTGTTTAGTAATATTAGGTCCAAGATTGGTCTTAGGTCCCCCTTGGTCTTCTTTAGCACTAAAACAATATGGCCACACTCAGTACATTTAGAAAATATAGCCTTGGGGGCTTCAGACATAGCTACGCCCTAACAGGCCCTAAAAAAAAAAAAAAACACACACACAACAAACACATACTAACACCCGAGAAGGTTAACTAAAGAAGGGAGGATAGCCTAAACAAACACACTTTAACTTCTGCTAAAGTAGAAGAAAAAAATATAGTCAAAAATATGTCACCAATTTTCTTCGCTATGGAGCTCGAAAAATCCTGTCAGCTACTGAACGCGGCAAACAAAATCTGAGGTCAGTCAGGGCTTGGCAGGGGATTATGGGTAAAGGGAGGAGCTAGGAGCTCGGATCCTAAAGCTTATGAATTGCTGGCTCGGATCCGATGTCGAATCCGAATCCCACAGGTTGCAGACAAATGAAGTCTTCCTACTTCAGATCAATTGTTTGTGATGGTTAACCAGTTGTCTGGGTTCAAGGATAAGTGGCCGCCAATTGCCTACAGAGAGAAAGGCAGCCTCTGAAGAGTGCTGAAAGGACCCATATAACAAGGAATCTCATGATCCTTGATTCTGTGGACCCTTTGTGACACGAGAGCGGCTTCTGCTATTATAGTTATTTACCCCTCTGCCTCTGGAGGAAAAACCTCCTTGTGATTCCTGAAAAGGACCTTGATACTTTTTCAACCACACATTTTACCACTAAACCGGTTCCTGGAGTAAGGTCTTTGCTGGGTAGAAAAACGGAATTGGATGGCAGACAAAGTCTTTTCGTCCTTGTCACTACGTGAGAGTATTTCTAACAGTGGGGCTAAATGACGACGATCCATAAAAAAGAAGCATTGATGAAGGATGCCTTGAAAGGTTCTGCAAAGTCACAGAACCGGACTCAGGCATGACACTACATAGCAATGCCTGAACCAGCAGCCCTTAGGGCATCCTCGGCAGCATGCGAGATTAGCCTCATGGACACGTTAAGAGATAGACTTGTAGGGTGGCTAATTTGGAGGAAAAGGTTTTCTGTTCATCTGCAAACATGGACCCTGGGGCAGAGCCCGACAGCTCCTTAATTAAGTCCCTCTGCAGTCTGGTGAAGTATGCCAGGTAATTCAGCGATGGCCTGCTTCACAAATCTGTCCAAAGCCCTAGACTCCCTGTTAGGGGGATAGACAGAAAAGCTCTGTTTGGCTAGCTGCTTTTTAGTGGCTGCCACAACCACCATGGCATCTAACAAGTAACTTTTTTTCCAGTGCTGCTCATTTGATGGGGCACTGAGAATGGGCTCCACAGTGTATGGCTCCTTCCATGGCCTGAGGAAGACAAGGTCGATAAAGTCATCCTCAGGTAGATAAACACAAGATGCAGATGGGCCAGACCCAAAGGACTCCAGAAACACTGACCCCTCTGAGGAAGGGCTTTGAATAGACCACCCACCTCTTTGGTGTAGGATTTCAATAACATCTCCAAATGAGACATCAGGTGGAGGTCTTGGGGACCTTTCCTCTTCATAGTCAGTGTCTTCTGTCAGTGATTCTTGAGGGGAATCCAAATGCCTCCTCTTGCACAGTCTCTTTTAAGGGACCTACTCGGTGGGATGCTCCAGGGAGGTGTCATAAGAGACTGGGAGCTCCACAGGAGGAGCTGCTAAGAAGCTGTTAGGGTCTGGTTGTCGCTGAGGCTGAGCACGCTCAGGTGCAGAAGTCAGAATATGAGTAGGATCCGAAGGAGGTAGAGTCAAAGTAATTCTCAACTGAGAGAATACCCTCTCCACCCCTTCAAATGCAGAAGGACCCAGAGAAGTCAAAACAATCTCTCCTTAACAATGGCTCTAGGAGCAGACAACTCCAAACCCTCACAGATCTCCTGCTCTGAAGGGGGAGTCAGAGCTGAGCTGTCAAGCACCAAGGCTCTGAGGGAAAGCGATGGATCTGAACACTTCTGAGTCAAGGACATTCCCTCAGAACCAATGCTAACACTTAAGCTCCAAGACCCACTGTGATCCAACAGAGCCGGAGCTTGTCAGAGCCGAGGAAGGAAGGGCCATCACAGTCAGACATACTGACTCTGGTTACCTCTGGATCTGAAGGCTCCGAAATGGGAGGTCAGATCAGAGGCGGAGTAATCAAAGACAAAAATGTAGGATGGTGGCTCACAGATCCAGTGGGGGATGGAGCAGGCAAAATCCCCATTTGTATCTGCACCCTGAGGAATCTCATCATTCTGTCCACCCTCTGCTTCAGAATGGCTTCTGAAGATCTGACAGAGCATGACGCGGAGGGAGGTCTGAAGATTTCTCGAAGTCCACTGACGAAAGGGAGAACTCACGGTAGGAGATGCAACCTCCAGGCAGGGACCAGGAGTTTGGCACCAAGGAGATGATGATAAAGTCTGTGTTGAATCCTAAGGCCTAGGATCTGACTGCTTCAGAGTCTTAGCTGGTGGCTCAAAAGTATCCCTTTTTTGTGGAGACTGGGCAGAAGAACATTTTCTGTGCTTCTTGGGTTCTTTATGCTTTCTTGTAAGGGTTACAGCCCCTGACTCTCTAGACAGACCAGCAGCAGAAGCAGGCTGAGGGAGAAAACCCTTTAAAATTAATTTGTTGCGGAGTTACACAGGAGCACAGGCATTGAAACCCACACAAATAACTTAAGCCGCATACAAATGACTAGGCATTAGGCAGTAAATGCACTCCCTGTGGCCATCAGACTGAAGAATCTTGTGCGTACATGCAGTGCATTTTTGAACCTAACAAGCTTGTCTGTTTATCGGCCATAATCCAGATCCAACAATAAAAAAACAACTTTTAAGGAGAGACAGAGCCTCTTTTTTTTATTTAGTAGAAAAGGAAAGAAGGAAAACTACCAGCAATGATAGGGACAGATACACCCAAATGTATAACAGGAGCCAACTACCTAAACAGAGGAACCCGAAAAAAATAAAGATTGTAGAAGGGTGATAAGGCCTTGAACAAGCGTCAGAAAAAGGTATTAAATTTAGTGTTAAATCACTCGCGACCTGCAAGGAGCTATGAGAGAAAAATCCCAGTTTGCTAGAAGAGTGGCAAATGAAATCTGAGGTAATTTGGAGAACAAGGACATTATAGGTAAGGGAGGAACTTGAGAGTCAGATCCTAAGCTATAAAAAAGCGGACAAATAAGATCAGAGGTTCGGATCAGAAAGCATAGGTTGAGGAACGAATGCAAATGACATCAGATAATGGGTTAAAAAAAAAAGTCCCACACTAGTAATACAATTCTTCCCACGATGACCTTGCAGCCATTAGTGTCACGAGCGACTGTTCGACTAGTCAGTGGTTGAGCTGATCACCCCTTTGCTTCAATACACAGAGAGGCTTGTGAGCTGAGTACTTCTAGCCACCACCACTGGGAGGATGTTTCCTGGCATTCCCCATGGAGGGGGGGGGGTATGTTGCTTCCAGTTGACCAAGCAGTCCAGACATGCTAACAACTGGCTTGTACCTGTGCAGCACTCCACAAAGGATTTTTTTTTGCCTCCTCATGAGGTCTATTTCGGCTCAATACCTCAGGTTCAGGAAGACACTTCTGCATCTGCTTTCTGATTACTGATTACTTATGTGATTCTTTCTCCTGAGTCTGGGGGATGCACTGTAAGGGAAAATGGCTTGATAACTGTGATGGGCAGTAATACCTCTCCAGCTTCAGTGCCACCCTTGCTAGGAATGTTCTCTTACAGCTGTTCAATCAAGTAATTTTGATGGCTTGGTCACCACTGATTGAACTCTGCACACATCTAATATGTTCATGCTTGCCCATTCTGAAGCTGGAGATATGGGAAGTGATCATTTTTTGTCATGAGACAGGTTCTCAAAGACCCAACAGTCCTTTACTTCATACCCACATAGTCTCCAGTCATCCCTGCCCTCAAACAGTTGTCAGTTAAGGAATGACTGCATGAGCTTCTGGGAACCCCCCAGGATATGCATGCCTACCCTCACAGTAGCATTATCAAGATCACAAGCTGTTAATTGAAAGCTGGTCATCAGGGTCATAGTCAAGGCTTTATTCCCCTCTGTGTTACTGGTGCAGCAAAAGTCAAAGAAAAATTGTAAAGAAAATGTAGCTTACTTTGTCAGCTGATTTTAAAAAAGATGGCTCTAACTGGTGTAACTTTCTCATTCCCTTAACTTTTCAAAGAGGTAGATACAAATTCAGGACTGAAGAAAGTATCATCCTGATGTGCTGCCTAGCATCCCTCTTCAAAAACTGATTTAGGCCTCAAAAGCTTCCATTCACCTTCTAGGAGTATCCAGGCTGAAATGCTAATGCATTGAGCCAATGCTTTGAATCAGTAGTTCTGAAACTTTGCAAGCTGGAGGACCCCTTCTATCAAGGAAATATGTTGGCAGACCCCTATACGTGGTGGTACATATACATTATGTTTGATCAAAATCTCAACCCTCCCATAAAGCCATTTCAGTGTCCCATTACTTGGCTATTCCCCCAGTTGCCATAAAACTGTTCAAAATTCTCAGTGTGTATACTGCTTTCTGTTTTACTTCTACAATGATTACAAATATTTGGATTTCATTTAAAACTTTTATGTTAAATTTTATAGCACAAACGCTGATAGACATTTGCTAAAGCCAAACAAAGCAATACAGTCTCACAATGAAAATAGACTTGGCATTAAAACTTCTCTGCCTTTGAAACTCAAATTCATTGAAACCCACATTCAAAGAAAATGCTTCTGACCAGTGGTAGATTAAATTTACCTTTGGGCTGTTTTCAATGCAAAGGTCCCCCTTGCGAACATTTTTAGGACCATGCAAAATTTATTTGATTCACCTTCCTTATTGTACAATTAAATTTTCAGATACAATAATTACACTATATCCCTTGTATAATACAGCACCACTTGGTAAAGCGTGTTTTAGATGTACAGTTTTGCACATTTTTG
This sequence comes from Protopterus annectens, assembly GCF_019279795.1. NCBI lineage: Eukaryota > Metazoa > Chordata > Ceratodontiformes > Protopteridae > Protopterus > Protopterus annectens. The sequence continues at coordinate 1,388,569,612 of NC_056725.1, forward strand.
CAGTAAGCAATTTAACAAAACATATGAACCAATAATGTAAAAACTGACCAATTCAGAACATTTCAACCATAAAAGGTCACTCAAACTTCTGTCATTACAATATACCAATAATATCAGTCAATATGCACAATCTCTGCAGAAGTGAAAGACATCTAATTCCACCTTAAAGAGATCTGTAACCAATGAAAATGTTGCTGTTAACAAACAACTTTATATTTCAGTGTTTCACCTACATACCACTTCAGTGCCTGCTGCCCTTGAAGAATAAATTGCGTACTCTGTTGCATAAAAAAAAATGGTAAGCTGAAAACAGATTCATAGTTACTACGCATCTTACCCAAAGGAGGACATATTCATGACTTCAGCACCCCACCCCCTGAAAATACAACACATTATCAGTATTCCATCTACATGTTGTGGGAGTAGAACACACAGCCTTCTTTATTATAATAAAAGTATGCTACCTGTTGTGCTACTAACACGGTTTTAAAATTCTCTACCACAGTAGTGATACCATTTGTTAGCTAGCTAAACCAAACATTTGCAGAGAACAAACATGCGGCAAAAATCTGGGCATTCTGCCAAAACCGGGACAGTTGAGGGGTATGCTACTTATGTCTTATACACGCGCACACACCCCTACTTCCCTCCCTCTTACACATGCACAGCTTCTTTCTTCCCTCTTACATACACACTCGTACCTCTCAAAGAAAGTTGTTGTGCATTAGTACGAATTTTCTGATGGATATGAAGTCTAGAGCTCAAATGTCTGCCATAATTTTCTGACTTCAGTCCTAAATTATGTCAGGGATTTGCCAGAAAAACACAATTCTATGAGAAACGGGCTAAAATTATGAGGCAAAAAATCTGGACGTTCTGCAAAAGCCTGGATAGCTGAAGGGTATGCTATCTACCTCTTAAACGCACCTCTTTACCTCTTACACACACATCTACCTGCCTCCCTCCCTCTTTAAACAAACACATCCCTACCTGCCTCCCTCCATTTTTTTACACACAGACACATCCCTCCCTACCTGCCTCCCCCCATCTCACACACAAACACACACACACCCCTACCTGCCTCCCTCCTAACACACACACACCTCTGCCTGCCTCCCTCTTACACACACGCAAGCGCAGGAATGCATACCTGTCTCCCTCCCTCTTACACATACACCATACCTCTCAACCTCTTCAGCAAAAAAAAATCTGGACAAAGTGTCGTAATGGGGTGGTAGACAGAGGGCCAAAATTAAGGATATATTTTAAATATTGCTCTTTCAAACTTAGAAAGTTGATAGAACAAATTTTACATTAGTACGAGTTTTCTGAAGGATACAAAGTCTAAAGCACAAATGTCTGTCATTATTTTCTGACTTCGATCCGAAACAATTTACCAGGGATTTGCCAGAAAACACCATTTTATGAGAAACAGACCAAACGAGGCAAAAATCTGCACAGTTTACGGCATTTTTAAGGCTTTATTAAAAAAATACCTGCAGGCCAGGTTTTTTCAATAAGATAGTTTGGATCATCTCTGCAGCAATTTCTGTCAGCAGCAACCAACAAATCACACCTTACTTGGAGGGAACAGAATAGTTGTTTAAATTTCGCTCCAAGTTCTAACCACCCAGAAGAAAACAATGCGCAAGTGAGCAGCTGCTCAGCGTCAGCAGCAAATGCGGAAGTTGTTCCTTCTTTCCATCTCAACACTCAGGGCAAGCAGCTGCTTAGCCGCAAATGTGGACATTAAGCATCTCAGCTGCACACAGCTTTCTCTTTCTTCTCTCTCTTTTTTTTTTTTTTTAATATAAATTGACTGACTACAATTTTTTTTTTTTTTTTTTTTTTTTTTTTTAACAAGGTCACTGACGATGCCAGAAATCTAGGTGAGCTCACAGATCACTGGAATGCAGTGTGGACCCCAGTTTTGGAAACACTTTTACGTCATGCGTTCTTAAGCAACACAGAGTGATGATAGGTCCTGGCTTGTGACCTGACTTGATAACCACATTAAACATGAAAAGTGAACTATGGAAGCAGCAGCAAAGAACAGCATAAGCACAGCACTAGTTCACCAAATGATGCAGCAGCATAGTCTACCTCCAGTGTTACAAATAAAAAAAAAAAAAAAGGTTTGGAACTTTGCTAAGATAGGGATATCAAAAAAGAAATCTCAACAGCTATCCAGTATAGATGGCCACCAACATCAGAACTTTGGGATTCTAAGTGATGCCTTGTAAAATATAGCAAAAGCATTAACAAATATATGAGAAAGCATTAAAATAAGCAAATAGCTCATGCTTTGATTCACTGGAAGACTCAACTTTCCCTTCCACAAAACACACCAGACAGGAAGCAATGAGAGTGGGCCAACATACGCCGTGTCAACCACACTAGACTATTTACTAATGAACATGGTAAATAGACTAAGAATGTTAGCAGCTTAAAGCTCAGCATCAACATTTACAATAGTTTCTACAAATTATGAAACACTTACTCCACATACAGTATCATCTTCCACACCCCATCACAAAAGTACAGTTTTGTACCTACCATAAATGTAGATGTTTGAGTGTTCACCCTGCTGCAGTCATCACACTTTGGTTATCCTTTCATCGGGCGGTCCCGCAGTCGGCCTGAGTTCCAAAGTCTTGGTCCGGCATCGGTTGCTGTCGCTTCTTCCCTGACGCCAGTGCGCCAGGGGTATACAAGAGGCATCAGACGCCATTTTCTTCAGTTTTTCTTGCCCCAGATGTCAGGTGCCCCCCAATAGGAGGTCACTACCTAGTACCAATAATAAAAGTGAAGCACAAACAAAAACCTCCAGCTGTAAGCAAATACACCACAAAGGTTGTATCAGATTTAAAGGCATAGAAAGGTTTCAGTTAGATCAGAGGGAATGGAGGGAGAGTAACCTGGACTGCAGCAGGGTGAACACTCGAACATCTACATTTATGGTAGGTACAAAACTGTACTATGTTCATCGTGTTACCCTGCTGCAGTCATCACACTTGGGTAGAATCCCAAAGCTAAGGATGGGAGGTGGAATCAAACAGGGTTAGAAGAGGCTAGAAGGCCCTGCAAAACAGCAGTGGCGAAGCCAGCTCTAGTCAGAGTAAAGTGGTAAGTGATGGTGTTTGGTGAAGGTGTGTACTGAACTCCAAGTTGCAGCTTCCAGAATATCCTTGGTTGGCACCCCCCTGAGGAAGGCTGTAGATGTAGCTGCTGCCCTGGTGGAGTGGGGCCTTATGCTAGCAGGAAAGTACAGTTTTGTACCCATCATAAATGTAGATGTTCGAGTGCTAATACAGCTGCAGTCATAACAGATGGGTTCTCCTGCCATCAGGCGGGTCCTCGGTCGGCCGAATTCCAAAGTCTAGGTTCGGCGTCGGTTGTCGTCGCTTCTTCCCTGACGTCAGTGCGACGGGGGTATAAAAGAACCAACCAACGCCATTTTCTTCAGTTTTTCTTGCCCCAGATGTCAGGTGCCCCCAGAAGGAAGGCAATACATAAATTTGTGTAATAAAGCAGTGCCATATAATCAAAATACAGTAGTGCAAACAAATACACCATAAATGAATACCCCAATCAGGTTGTATGAGGAGGTGTTAGCCAATAGGCCTGTCCCAAGAGGGGAAGGAGGGAGGGAAACCTGGACTGCAGCTGTATTAGCACTCGAACATCTACATTTATGGTAGGTACAAAACTGTACTATGTTCATCGTGCATACAGCTGCAGTCATAACAGATGGGTAGAATCCCAAAGCTAAGAAAGGGGTGGTAGGCACTAGGTGGAACTAGGAGGAGCCAGGATGCCCTGCAAGACTGCAGTGGCAAAGTCTGCTCTAGATTTGGAGTATAATGGAAGGTGGTAGTGTTTGGAGAAGGTATGCACAGAACTCCAAGTGGCTGCTTCCAAAATATCTTTGGTAGGAACTCCTCTGAGGAAAGCTGCAGAGGTAGCCGTGGCCCTTGTGGAGTGAGATCTGATGCCTGTATGTGCAGTTTTTGCCATGAAAAGAATAACAAAAGCGTATACAGTGGGCTATCCATTTTGAGATTGTCTGTTTGGAAATTGGCTTCCCTTGAGCTCCTATAGCATAGGACACAAAGAGCTGTTCTGATTTTCTGAAAGGCTTTGTTCTGTCCAAATAATAACACAGTTGTCTGTGGATGTCCAAGGAATGTAGTAATCTCTCCCCTTTGTTTTGAGGATTAGGATAAAAGGTAGGTAGGTGTATAGCCTGATTCAAAGCTACCCTGGATACCACTTTTGGCATAAAGGACGGGTTGGTTCGTAAGGAAACTCTGTCCTGATGGAAGATGATAAAAGGCTGCACAGCCATGAGGGCTTGTAGTTCCGATACCCTACGAGCTGAGGTAATAGCCAGAAGGAAAGCTGTTTTCCAGGACAAATATTGCAAATCTGTTGAGGCAGCTGGCTCAAAAGGAGGCAAGGTCAGCTTTTCTAGAATGAAATTGAGATCCCAAGCAGGTATAGGTTGCTTCCTTGGGGGTTTTATATTCTTAGCCCCTCTGAGGAACTGTCTTAAGAGGGGGTGAGAGAATAAAGGTGGATCAGTGTTGTATTCTGCAGAAATGGCTGAGGCATGGATTTTGATGGGGGAGAATGGAAGTCCACTGCTTAGCAGCTCCGCTAGATACTGTAATATTTGAGGTAAATTCAGTTTTCCAGGATTCTGGCCCTTTCTCTCACTCCAGGCACAAAACCGTTTCCATTTTGCGGAGTAACCTTTTCTAGTAGACGGCCTTCTGGCCTCCAAAATGACATCCTGCACCTCCTTGGAGAGTAGGGTCTGTTGTGATGTTAAGGAATCTTCCATGCGGCCAGATTGAGTGTTTTCAGCTGACTGTGAAGAGATTTGAAGCTGTGCTGAGTCAGAAGAGGAGGCATTAGAGGCAGGGTCCATGGTGGGGAATGCGTCAGGCTCCTCAGGAGTAGGTACCAGTGTTGTCTTGGCCAGTCTGGAGCAATGAGAATCATCTTTGGTCTGTCTGCTCTGGTTTTTAATAGTACTTTGGGCAGCAGAGGAAGAGGTGGGAAGGCATAAACTGTCATTGCTGTCCAACTGAAGGAGAGAGCGTCCACTCTCCAGGCCTTTGGATGAAAAATCCTTGAGCAGAATTTTGTCAATTGGTGATTTTTGTGGGAGGCAAAGAGATCTATGTCTGGCCTTCCCCATGCTTGAATTATCTCTGAAAAAACTTGAGGATGCAACTTCCATTCGTGTGGATCTGTCATATTTCTGCTTAGGTTGTCTGCCAGCGTGTTTTCCTTGCCTGGCAAGTACTGTGCTTGAAGTTCGATTTGTAAGTCCAGAGCCATGTTCCAAAGTGACATGGCCAGCCTGCATAGGGGGTATGAATGGGTTCCTCCCTGTTTGTTTATGTAGCACATTACTGTGGTGTTGTCTGTCCTTATCAATAGTTGACCTGGATGCAGAAGGTCTTTGAAAGCTATAATAGCATTTATCACTGCTAGCATTTCCTTTTGATTGATGTGAAGGTGCTTTTCTTTTTGGGACCATTTGCCCTGAATGCACCGATCTGTCATGTGCACCCCCCCAGGCGTAGTCCGAGGCGTCTGTTGAGATGACTTGATTTGCTTGAGGCTTGCTGAATGGGAGACCTGTGTTTGTTTGGCATGCTTGAGCCCACCACAGAAATTCCTTTTGAAGACATGGAATTAGTGGTATTATTGTTTCCAAACTGTGGCTGTGTTGAGATCATAGGTTTTTCAGGTACCACTGAAGTTTCCTCATATGCAGCTTTGCACATGGGATTAGTAGGATGCAAGATGCCATGAATCCCAGAGCCTGCAGGATTTTCCTTGCAGTCAGCCTGGTGAAAATTGCTAGTGTTCTGAAGTATTGAGCTAGTTGCCCCTACTTCTCTGGCGTGAGGTAGGCCATCTGGGTGTTTGTGTCCAAGTTGGGACCCAGGAAAATTATTTTCCGAGAGGGTATTAGCCTTGATTTCTTTTTGTTGACTGTGTATCCCAGAGAATTCAACAACATTATTACATAAGCCAGATGTTCCAGAAGTATGTGCTTGCTGTCCGCTTGGATCAGGCAGTCGTCCAAATAGGGGTATAGTTGTATCCCTTGAAGTCTACAGTAGGCAATTACTGATGCCAAGCATTTCGTGAATACTCTGGGCGCAGTAGATAAGCCAAAGGGCAATGCAGAGAATTGATAATGGGTTGAACCTGCAAGAAATCTGAGGTATCTTCTCTAATTTTGTCTGATTGGGACATGCAGGTATGCCTCCTTGAAGTCCAATGTTACCAGCAAAGACTCCTTGCCCAGCATGGGAAGAAGCTGCTGTAAAGTGAGCATCTTGAATTTTGGTACGAGTAAAAATGTGTTTAGGATGGATAGGTCCAAAATAGGTCTCCAATCTTTTCCCTTCCTTGGTACCAGGAATAGTATGGAATAAAAACCTTGACCTTGTTCGTGAGTAGGTACCTCTTGAATAGCTTTCATGTCCATGAGATCTGAAATTTGTCTTTGTGCCTCTGCCCTATGATTGTGTGGCAGGTTTGGCATGTCTCTCATTTTTGGAAGGGTGTGAAAATGGAATCTGTAGCCTCTGTTTATAATGTCCAGGATCCATTTGTCTTTTGTGACAATATGCCAATTTTTTGAAAATAATGCCAGTTTTCCGCCTAAGGGTGCTGCCATTTGAGCCTTGCTTGGCATGCAAAGGGGAAAGTCATTGGGCTTGCTTCTGTATGGCTGCGAACTATCCTCACCACCTCTTTGTGTAGGAGCTTGCCATTGTCTGCCTCTAAACGATCCTTGGGATTGCCCTCTGCCCCTCGGGCGCCTGTATCTACCTCTTTGGGGTCTATCTGTGGCTGGAAAGGACCAATTTTTGGAAGGCCAATTTCTACTGAAACGTGGGGGTTGTACCTGTAGAAAATCTTTCACTGTTTGCATTGATTTAGCCTTTTCCTCCATTTTCTTTAATACCTCCTCAGCATTAGCACCAAATAATACATCCTTTTGTAGAGGGGCATCTAGTAATTTAGCTTTGACATGATCTGGTAAGGTTTGTTCCTTGAGCCAGGCATGTCTACGTATGACTGATCCTGTAACAGCAGCTCTACATGAGGCCTCTAGAGCATCAAAATCACATTGCAAGGTATGTTTACCCACTTGTTCTGCACTATGCATCAAATCCTGCAACTCCTTCAAGTCTGGTTGTTCAGGTTGTGACATTTTACTTCTCAATTGTGGTAACAGAAACTGCTGGCATATGGAACTGGCAGTTTAATGCCCTCATGGTTAAGGTGGCCGAGGTATATATCTTTTTTCCCCACCTTTCTAAGGATCTGGAATCTCTCTCGGAAGGTAATGGATTTTTAGCAGTGGAGGCCTTAATTCCCTTGGGGCCCTGTGAGATAGTTTCTGGGTCAGCCGCATGGCTTTTGTATAGAAACTGGTGTGAGTCAGGAACCCGGTAGTACCTGTCAGGCTTGACTGGGGCTGGAGGTAAAGAATCCGGGTTAAGGCAGGCCTCCGAGTACACATCAACTAGTATGTCCAAGACAGGAGGTATAGCCAGAGGCTTGTGCTGAGGTAGCAAGAGAAAATCCCTAAGCCTTTTCTTGGAATCTGAATAATCTTGGCCTTCCCAGTGGAAGTGTTCCCTTAAGGTATGCAAGGTTTCCCCAAATGAGTAATCCTCTGGGGGGGATACAGAGGGAATGGACTCCTGCATCAGAATCTTCAAAAGGGGAGTAAGAATGTTCCTGTTCATCAGAGTGCTCTGATATAATGGAGGCCTGATCAGAGGAGGGGGCTTCTTCCTCCACTCTGGGCCTTTTGTCCGGTGTTGAGAACCCCTGATAAGAGTAATTAAATCCTCAGCCATTTTAAGCATCCGTTTTTTAGGCATGGGGCCTGGAGATGGGCCCCGTGTAGCTTGTCTCTTAGAATGCATGGCTGCTTTCGACTTAGTGAAAGCCTTGATGGAAAAAGAAGAGGAAGGTCTGAAGACACCTTGAGAGGAGGCAGACCTGTCTACATTTTGAGATTCAACACCAAGAGTGGCTTTGGTATCTGTAGTTGGGGTGTGGGCCGAGGAGCCTGCGACCTCGGGCACAGAAGACACCGCCAATCAAGTGTCGTCGGTAGTCAGGGGCTGCGTAGGCACCTCGCTGAGAACCGGACCACCTGTAGTCGGCTTTGACGTCGTGTCGGTAGAGGCCACGGACCTCGTGTGTCGGTCCTTATCTTTGCACTTTTTAGTCAAAACTGGAGTCTGAGTATCCGACGACATAATATAGTTAAATTTTTTGCCAAAATAATGCTGGGCGAACTCCGCCAGACGCTTAATGGTGCGTTTGTTGAATGTAACACAAAAACGACTGACCGAGACGTCGTGGTCTGGGCCTAAACAAGGAATACAGAGGGAATGAAAATCCTTATGCGGTATTTGCTTCCCACCTGAAATACAATTATTAACTGTCTGACATCAGTCTGAGGCAAGAAAAGTTTCCCCAACGGGGTACTTAGCTTTCAAGAAGACTTCGGTTGCAAAATTTTCGTAATTTCAGGAGCTGGTCGACTGGCACTTGCAAACTGCTTCTGCTTCGGGCACCACGCGGCAAGAAAGACTGAAGAAAATGGCGTCGGCTGGTTCTTTTATACCCCTGTCGCACTGACGTCAGGGAAGAAGCGACTACAACCGACACCGGACCTAGACTTTGGAATTCGGACGACCGAGGACTCGCCTGATGGCAGGAGAACCCATCTGTTATGACTGCAGCTATAAGCACGATGAACATCTGGTTTTCCATGATGGGTGTAGCAAAAACATATGCAATTTCCTATCCATTTTGAAATGGTCTGTTTTGAGATAGCCCTTCCTTGTGATGCTGTAGCATAAGATACAAAGAGCTGGTCAGATTTTCTGAAAGCCTTAGTTTTATCCAAGTAGTAACGTAGTTGCCTGTGAATGTCTAAGGAGTGCAGGAGTCTTTCTCCTTTGTTCTGTGGATTTGGAAAAAAGGTGGGTAAAATGGATGGTTTGATTTAGAGCCACACTGGATACCACCTTTGGCATAAAGGAGGGGTTAGTTCGTAGAGAAACTCTGTCTTGATGAAAAATGAGGAAAGGCTCTACTGCCATTAGTGCCTGTAGCTCTGAGACTTCTGGCTGAAGTAACTGCTAGTAGCAGGGCTGTTTTCCATGATATGAACATTAAATCAGCTGAGAAAGCTGGCTCAAAAGGTGGTAGTGTAAGCTTTTCCAGAACAAAGTTGAGGTCCCAAGTTGGCGTTGGTGCTCTCCTGGGAGGCCTTATGTTTTTGGCCCCTCCGTGTTGCAGTGAGCTGAAATAGCTGAGGCGTGGATTTTAATAGATGAAAAAGAAAGTCCTTTGTGTAACATCTCAGTTAAATATTGTAGAATCTGAGGAATGTGCGGCTCAAGGGGATTTTTGCCTTTAGCTTGGTTCCAGGCACAAAATCTTTTCCATTTGTCTGAGTAGGCTTTCCTGGTGCTGGGCCTTCTGGCCTCTAGAATGACATCCATAACAGCTTGTGAAAGAGGAGCTGGCTGGTTGTTTAGGTGATTTTCCATGCAGCCAGATTTAAGGTCTTGAGCTGGCTGTGTAGAATCTGACTGTTTTGCTGTGTGAGCAGATGAGGAATTTGTGGTAAAATCCATGGTGGGCCGTGGGTCATGTTTCTTAGTAGTGGGTACCAGTGCTAGCGTGGCCAGTCTGGGGCAATGAGTATCATTCGGGGTCTCTCCATTCTGACCTTCAGCAGTACCTTTGTTAGAAGGGGCAATGGAGGGAAGGCATATACTGTCAACATTTTCCAACTGAATGAGAGTGCGTCCACTTTCCAAGCTTGATGGTGGAATGTCCTTGTGCAAAATTTTGATAGCTGATAGACCTGTTTGCCAACCCCCAAAACTATGTCTGGGCGCCCCCATTTTTGAGTCATCATTACAAATACTTGTGGATCCAGTTTCCACTCGCGGGGATCCATGATGTTCCTGCTTAGGTCGATTGCCAATGTGTTCTTTTTTCCTGGCAGGAATTGTGCTTGTAATTGAACTTGGGAAGCCAGTGCTGTGTGCCACAAGGTCACTGCTTGCCTGCATAGAGGGTAGGAGTGTGTACCCCTTTGCTTGTTTATGTACCACATTACTGTGGTATTGTCTGTCCTTATTATAAGTTGTCCTGGATGTAAAAGGTCCTTGAAGGCTGTCAGAGCATTCTGTACAGCTAGCATTTCTTTTTGACTGATGTGCAGATTTCTTTGCTCTGTAGTCTATTTGCCTTGTGCGCACTGTCCTGCTGTGTGTGCCCCCCAGGCATAGTCCGATGCATCTGTTGTCATAGTTTGCCTGGCTGGGGGTAAGTTGAAAGGCTGACCCTTGTTGAGGTGACATGCCTGTGACCACCATAGAAACTCCTGTTGAAGGCAGGGAATGAGAGGTAGCATTGTTTCCAAGCTATGGCTGTGTTGAGTCCATACGCTTTTCAGGTACCATTGTAATTTCCTCATATGCAGTTTTGCAAATGGTATTAGTAGTATACAAGATGCCATGACTCCCAAGGCCTGCAGAATTTTTCTTGCAGGGAGTTGGGTCTTTGTTGCCATTATTTTGAAGTATTGACTTGGTTGTAGTTGCTTGTCTGGCGTGAGATAAGCCATCTGGGCCGTTGTATTCAAGCTGGTACCCAGGAAAGTCATGTTTTGTGAGGGCACTAGTTTTGATTTCTTTTCATGTACTGTTTACCCTAGGCAGCTTAGAAGGTGTTTGACAAACACCAGATGTTGTAAGAGAAAGTCCTTGCTTTCTGCTTGGATGAGGCAGTCGTCCAGGTATGGGTATATTTGAATTCCTCTTTGTCTGCAGTATGCAATTACTGGTGCCAGGCATTTTGTGAAGACCCTGGGCGCAGTAGATAAGCCAAAGGGCAGTGCAGAGAATTGGTAATGCGTTGAGCCTGCAATGAAATGGAGGCATCTTCTGCAATTTTGTCTGATAGGGACATGCAGGTATGCCTCCTTGAGGTCCAACTTTACTAGCCAAGTCTTCTTGCCCAACATTGGAAGAAGCTGCTGTGGTGTTAGCATCTTGAATTTGGGTACCTGCAAGTAGGTGTTTAGAATTGAAAGGTCCAGAATGGGTCTCCATGCATTATCCTTTCTGGGGACTTGAAAGGGCCTTGAGTAAAATCCTTGGCCTTGCTCCTGTGTAGGTACCAGTTGAATGGCTCTCATGTCCATGACAGCTGTAATTTGTTTTTGTGCCTCTGCCCATTGATTTTGTGGCAGGTTTGGCATTCCTTTTATCCTTGGCAAGGTGTGGAAATGGAATCTGTATCCTTGTGAGATAATGTCTAGGACCCATTTGTCCTTTGTGATGATGTGCCAGTTGTCTGCAAAAAGTGCTAATTTTCCTACCATGGGAGCTGCCAAGAGAGCTTTGCTTGGCAGTTTGAGGGTTAAGTCACTGTATTTGCCTTCTAGCAGTTTGGGGCCTGTCGTCTCCTCCCTTCTGTGATGCAGTGCCCCATTGTCGAGGTTTGTAAAGGATTTGTGCTTGACCTCTGCCCCTTGGGCGTCTTTATTTACCCCTCTGTGGTCTGTCAGAAGCTGGAAAGGACCAATTTTTTGTTGGCCAATTTCTGCTGAGGCAAGGGGGTTGTACCCGTAAGAAATCTTTGACCGTCTGCATAGACTTTGCCTTATCCTCCATTTTCTTTAAAACCTCTTCTGCTTTAACCCCAAATAAGACATCCTGCTGTAAAGGTGCATCTAGTAACTTTGCTTTAACATGATCAGGCAGAGTTTGTTCCTTTAACCAAGCATGCCTACGTATGACAGACCCAGTAACAGCTGCTCTACAGGAAGCTCCAAGGAATCAAATCCACATTGTAAAGTATGTTTGCCCACCTGTTCAGCTGCATGCAACAGATCCTGCATTTCCTGGAATTCAGACTGCTGAGAGTGTGTGCTCATCTTTTGTTTTAATTGAGACATTAGGAATTGCTGATATTTCAGCATGTGAAATTGACAATTTAGTGCCCTCATAGCTAGAGTAGCTGAGGTGTAAACCTTCTTCCCCCACCTATCTAGTGCTCTGGAGTCCCTTTCAGAGGGTACAGAATTTTTAGCCATAGAAGCCTTAGCCCCTTTGGGTCACTGGGAGATTGTCTCTGGGTCAGCAACAGGGCTTTTGTGAAGGAATTTGTGAGAGTCAGGCACTCTATAATATCTGTCTGGTTTGGCTGGAGCAGGAGGCAGAGAATCTGGATTTAGACTAGATTCTAAGTAAACATCATCCACAATGTCTAACACTGGAGGGACAGTAAGTGGTCTGTGCTGGGGAAGTAAAAGAAACTCTCGGAGCCTTTTCTTAGAGTCAGAGTAGTCCTGACTTTCCCAGTGGAAATGTTCCCTCATGGTAGGCAAGGTTTCCCCAAAGGAACATTCTTCAGGGGGAGATGCGGAGGGAATGTAATCTTCAGCATCAGAATCCTCATAAGGGGGAAAGGAGTAATCCTGTTCCTCAGAGGAGTCTGAGGAAATAGAAACTTGATCAGAGGAGGCATATTGTCTAGGCCTTTTTTCTGGGTGGGGGGGGGGGTTGTTGGGAACCCCTGATCAGAGTAATCAAATCTTCAGCCATCTTAAGCATCTGTTTCTTAAGCATGGAGCCTTGAACTGGAGACTGATGTACAGTCCTTTTAGGTTTTAGAGGAGTCTTAAGCTTAGCATAAGATTTTATGGTGAGACTAGTCCGTCTGAAGACACCTTCTGTAACCGAAGGCATTTCCACAGCACCGGCTTCTCCTTCTGCAATGTTGTCGGTTGGGCCTAAAGAATATGGCTGTGTCGGCCTAGTACTCTCTGCTTGAGAATCCGAAGCGGTCTGGGGCTCCAATTCTGTGGTCGTCAGGGGCTGCGTAGGTGCCCCACTGAAAACCAGAGAACCGGCGACCGGCCCAGCTGAGGCCTCGGAGTCTGGTTTGGATCTAGGCTGCCTGTCTTTATCTTTGCATTTTTTATGCACGCTGGTAGTCAGTTGCTCCGACGGCATAGTATAATTAAATTTCCTACCGAAGTAGTGTCGTGCGAAATCAAAGCGTCGCTTTATAGTACGCTTATTGAACCTAGCACAAAACTGACAACCAGTGACGTCGTGGTCTGGGCCTAGGCAAGGTATACAATAAGAATGAAAGTCCTTATGAGGTATTTGCTTCCCACAAGAAATGCAATTGTTAACTTTTTCTGACATCGGACTGAGGCAAGAAAATGTTCCCCAGTGGGGTACTTAGCTTTGAAGACTTCGGACTGAAATTTGATTCGAAAATCTCAGGTGCCGACCGGCACTTGCAAACAGCTTCTGCTTCGGGCACCGCACGGCAAGAAAGACAGAAAAAATGGCATTGGATGCCTCTTATATACCCCTGGCGCACTGACGTCAGGGAAGCAGCGACAGCAACCGACGCCGGACCAAGACTTTGGAACTCAGGCCGACTGCGGGACCGCCTGACAACAGGATAACCCAAGTGTGATGACTGCAGCAGGGTAACACGATGAACATCTGAAATCTACACCACACCCAAACAGCAGAAAACAGATGTGCCCCTGAAAGATCTCTCCAACTGAAAGCAAACAGGAATGATGGCCTCTACTGCAGAAGAAAGCTGGGTTTTTGGGGAGGCAAACCAAGTTCACATGTCTTTTCTAATTAGAGGAGATAAAATCCTAAAATAAAGGAGAATGTCTCCTTAGTACAAGCAGAGGGTATATGCTTCAGCCCTTCATTACAGCTTGGCAACTCAGATCCTCTTCTCCTCTAAAGAAAAGGGAGGTGCTTCTGGGTTTCAGTCTTCTTGCACTGAACTTCTGAACTGTTAGCTGATGATAAAGTAGTGATCACCATAACCATAGATCAGTGAAGGGCCAAAGCTCATGGTCCAAACCTACCCCAAAGAAGCAAACTACTTACCTGTCCTGTACAAGATGTCTTTAGGAATCATAATTACAAGATAAACTTAAAAAATCTTCTCCCACTTTCTTTTTTGGTGGTTTTGTCTTTGCCAACGGCATGATCAACTGTTACACCTCTGCACCTATGTTTCCTAAAGGGGTTTCAGTCTGTAAGCTGCAGAATCATCATCCAGGGAGCTCTCATAGGACTTTTTGTTATGCTAACCCTGCAAGGCTACAATCAGAGAGGTAACAGCTTGTTATCTGTCTCTGTCAGGGATGCTGCCCCCACAATTTCTGTTCCCTTGAAGGCAAATGCCTTCTCCCACTTATAGTCTAGAAGACTTGGAAAGAATAAGTTAATTTCAACAAAATGTATACTTGTTACCTACCAGCTCACTTTCTGTACAGGCAGGACAGCCTGCAGAGTTGGGCTGGCCAATCTTATGAAAGATCCCTTGAAATACCAGCATGAGCAATTCTGAAAGGATGTGTGTGTCACATAGGAAAGCTGCTTAATTAACATCAACCAGATAGTGTCCCCATGCTAGATGTTCACAGACTAAAGGACAGTCAGCAAAATTACTCCACGTCTCTTTTGGTTATATTCAAAACATGTATTTCAGAAATGGTTAAGCTTTCCATCATCTGTTTGCAGAATAATCCCATTAAATCTGCTGAAACAAAGAAAAATATTTACAAAGATTAAGCAAACAGGCTTCACTACCAAAGTTCAGCTGATGTACCAACAACCAGCAAATACAACTCGCACAAACAGCTTCTTCCCACCAATCAGCTAAATGCCTCTTCAGTAAATGTTCAGATTTGAACTAGATTTTAAGTCAGCCAGCTATGTACATGGAAAGCAACACACTTGCCTGTTAAGTCTTTCCAAAACAGAGTCATCAGCCAAAGAGATTTCATCAAGGAGGAACATCCCATCTTCCTTCATGGCCAAAACAAGAGGTCCATCATTCCATTCAAACAATTTTGAATCATCCTTATAACAGAAAAAGATGTGATAAGAGTTCTAATTACTAATAAGCAGTACCTTCAGAAAGAAGAAGTGCATTTACCTTTTCTTCTGATCTCTGCCTGATGGGTCTCAGGCCTCCCAGAAAGTCGGAGGTCTCCATGTGCTGATGACAGTTAACAGAATACAACTTCTGACTGGCCAAAGCAGCAAAAAGCTGACAAACGGATGTTTTACCACAACTGCAACAAAATTTTACTGCATTAATACAAAGCAATAGTTCAAGTAAAATTGTTGCTGTACAGTGAATACTCTGCTTACATAGCAGGCATTATGATACACTTTCCATAAACATGCAAAATTTGTACATTACTTGTTTACTTGATTTCATTTTTGCAACCGAGTGGTTATTCCACTAGTAAGTCACCATTTTCTGTTAAGGTGTGAAAGATAGATGGCATACATTTTGTAAAACAACAGTGTCTTAAAAAAATAAATTATAAGACGACCTCAAAAAAGTAATTAAATTAACAAGCACAAATTTCTTACCCTTGTTGTTAACAGAAAACAGTTAAAACAATGAGCCTGAAACTCCATGCCTAACAATTTATGTAAGAGTTACTAGGTATAAAAGTTTCCAAAAAATATGGCACTGTAACTAAAGGTCTCCAAAATGTAAATCAAATTTCAAGTCATTAGCAAGGTTCATAATTACAGACTTTAAGCAATGAATGCTCGTTAATGAAGTATGGCCCCCAAGTCCAGATAGGGGTAAGGCTTTGCGGTCATCTGGTCCAATAAATACTGAAATGTCACAATGCTAAACTTGAAGCATGAAATTCCAAAGGATCTCTTCAGAAAATAACAAGCAGTCCACTATCTGAGCTAGAATCAGATGAAAAACCAAACCAACCTCAAATATGTAATTAACATAAATCCAAAATCAGTCCTACGCAGATGAATAAGGTAAATAGAGTTTTAACTTAGCACTTTTGTCTAAACAGTCCTAGAAGCAGACTACCATTTTGCAGAGCAGGTAGTGTTATCTATTCCTTTTTTCAGAAATGAATGGCAGTAGGGCATCACTGAGGGTATCCAGTGGGGAATGGGAGCCCTGGATTCTATTTTGGACTCTTTTTAATACCAAAGAGAAGCAGTCTATGGAAACATTTATAGACCTTTCCTAACTCAAACTAGAGAGTACACAGGATTTAAAATACTCACACTGCAGTCCTTTTTACCCATACACAGTGTATGTTGTCATCTGGGACCTCAAAGGCAATCATGTTCTTGTTCCCATACACAAGAAAAGTACAGTTGTGTACCTACCATAAATGTAGATGTTCGAGTGCATTCACTGTTGCAGTCATTACACTTTGGTTATCCTGCTGGCAGGCTACCCGCAGTCGGCCTGAATTCCAAAGTCCTGGTCCGGCGTCGGTTGCTGTCGCCTCTTCCCTGACGTCAGTGCCCCAGGGGTATAAAAGATGCAGCCGATGCCGTTTTCTTCAGTTTTTCTTGCCCCAGATGTCAGGTGCCCACAAAAGGGTAGGCTAAAAATTCTGCTCATAAAAAAGCATGCACTAACATAAACATTACCTTCATCTACAAGCAACCACACCACATAGGTTGTATAGAATAGAGAAGTACAGGTAAGTCCCAGCAATGAAAGGGGGATGGAGGGAGGGTAACCTGGACTGCAACAGTGAATACACTCGAACATCTACATTTATGGTAGGTACACAACTGTACTATGTTCATCATGTTTCACTGTTGCAGTCATTACACTTGGGTTGAATCCCAAAGCTGAGGTTGGGTGGCTGGGCCTAGATAGAATTAGGAGTGGCTATGAGGCCCTGCAGAACTGCAGTGGCGAAGCCTGCTCTGGATTTAGAGTAAAGAGGTAAGTGGTAGTGCTTTGTAAAAGTGTGCACTGAAGTCCAAGTTGCAGCCTCCAAAATGTCCTTGGTTGGTTGAGAAAGGCTGCTGAAGTGGCTGCTGCTCTGGTTTTATGCGTTTATGCCCTTAGGCACTGATTTGCCATGTTGTGAATAGCAGAAACGAATGCAGTGGCCTATCCATTTTGAAATAGTCTACTTTGAAATAGCTTTTCCTTGCGATCCTGCAGCATATGCCACTAAGAGTTGCTCAGTCTTTGTGAAAGTTTTAGTTTTGTCCAAGTAGAAGCGTAGCTGTCTGTGCATGTCCAAATATTGCAGAAGTCTCTCCCCCTTATTCTGTGGGTTTGGATAAAAGGTAGGCAAATTAATGATTTGGTTAAGAGACACACTGGACACTACCTTAGGCATAAATGTTGAGTTTGTCCTTAGAGAAACCCTGTCTGGATGGAAAATAATAAAAGGTTCCACAGCCATTAGTGCCTGTAACTCTGAGACCCTTCTTGCTGAGGTTATTGCTAGGAGCAGAGCTGTTTTTCATAAGTATTTTATCTCAGCTGTATTGGCTGGCTCAAAAGGAGGCAGTGTGAGTTTTTCCAAGACAAAATTGAGGTCCCATGCAGGTGTTGGAGCTCTCCTTGGAGGTCTTATGTTTTTGACCCCTTTGAGGTACTGCCTTAGCAGTAGATGTGAAAAAATAGGTGGATCCGTACTGTAATGAGCTGAAATGGAAGAGGCATGGATCTTAATTGATAAAAAGGATAGGCCTTTGTCCAGCATCTCAGTTAGATATTGTAAAATCTGAGGAATATTTGGTACAAGCGTGTCCATTCCTTGTGCCTGGTTCCAAGCACAGAATCTCTTGCATTTTTCTGTATAAGATTTTCTGGTGCTGGGCGTCCTGACCTCCAAAATAACATCCATAACTGCTTTAGAGAGAGGTGTGTTCTGAATGGTTACATTATCAGCCATGCAGCCAGAGTTAAGGTTCTGAGTTGGCTCTGCAGGATCTGATTGTTTTGTTGGGTCAGCAAATGAGGAATTTGAGGTAATGTCCAGGCTGGGCCTTGAGACAAGCTCTTTAGTATTGGGTACCAGTGCTGGCGTGGCCAGTCTGGGGCAATCAGCATCATTTTTGGTTTCTCTTGTCTGACCTTTAGGAGTACCTTGGGGAGGAGAGGCAGTGGAGGAAAGGCATATACTGTAAGGGTTTTCCAGCTGAATGATAGGGCATCCACTTTCCATGCTTGTTTGTGATAAGTCCTTGTGCAGAATCTCTGTAGTTGGCAGTTGTGCGGGGAGGCAAACAGATCTATGTCTGGGCATCCCCATTTCCTTGTTATCATGCTGAAGATTTGTGGATCTAGTTTACACTCGTGAGGATCCTTGAGATTTCTGCTTAGTTAGTCCGCCAGAGTATTTGTCTTTCCTGGCAGGAATTGTGCTTGCAGGTGTACTTGATGAGTCAATGCTGTGTTCTACAACGTCATGGCTTGTCTGCAGAGGGGGTAGGAATGTGTGCCTCCCTGCTTGTTTATGTACCACATGACTGTAGTATTGTCCGTCTTTACCAGCAGTTGTCCTGGATGAAGTAGATCCTTGAAGGCTGTCTGTGCATTCTGAACAGCTAGCTTCTCTTTTTGATTGATATGAAGATGCATTTGGCTTGCTGGCCATAGTGCCCTGAATACATCTTCCTGCCATGTGGGCCCCCCAGGCATAATCTGATGCATCTGTTGTTAGTGTCTGCCTGTCCGTGGGTAGAGTGAATGACTGTCCCTTGTTGTGGTGACAGGCCTGTGCCCACCATCAAAACTCCTGTTGCAGGCAGGGAATGAGGGTAATTAATGTTTCCAGGCTATGGCAATGTTGAGTCCAAACACTTTTTAGATACCACTGTAGTTTCCTCATATGCAGTATTGCATATGGAATTAGTAGAATGCAGGATGCCATGAAGCCCAAAGCCTGCAGAATTTTTCTTGCAGATAACTGGGTCTTTGTTGCCAACATTTCGAAGTAAGAAGTTAGTTGCCTTTGTTTGTCTGGCGTGAGATAAGCCATCTGGGCAGTTGTATTTAAGCTTGGACCCAGGAATATTATCTCTTGAGAGGGCACTAGTTTTGATTTCTTTTAATTTACTGTGTACCCCAGGCAAATTAGTAATCTTTTTACAAACACCAGATGCCTCAGTAGAATGTCTTTGTTCTCTGCTTGAATAAGGCAATTGTCTAAGTAAGGGCATATCTGAATTTCCCTTTGTCTGCAGAAAGCAATTACTGGTGCCAGGCATTTTGTGAAGACCCTGGGCGCAGTAGATAAGCCAAAGGGCAGTGCAGAGAATTGGTAGTGCATCGAGCCAGCTATGAATCTGAGGTATCGTCTGCAAGATTGTCTGATTGGGACATGCAGGTATGCCTCTTTTAGGTCCAAAGTTACAAGCCAAGCATTCTTGCCCAGCATGGGCAGAAGCTGCTGCAGAGTCAACATTTTGAATTTTGGAACGTCCAGAAAAGTGTTTAGAATAGACAGGTCCAGTATTGGTCACCAGGCTTTGTCCTTTCTGGGTACCAGGAATAGACTTGAGTAAAATCCTTGTCCCTGCTCTTGCTGTGGTACTCGCTGAATAGCCCTCATGTCCATGAGGGATGTAACTTGCTTTTGTGCCTCTGCCCACTGATTTTGTGGCAGGTCTGGCATACCTTTTGCCTTTGGCAGGGTGTGAAAGTGGAACCTGTAGCCCTGGGACACTATATTCAAGACCCATTTGTCCTGGGTGATTATATGCCAATTTTGTGAAAAAAGTGCTAGTTTTACCCCTAAGGGGGCTGCCAAAAGATAAGTGCTTGGTATTGGCAGAGGAAAGTCATTGGGACTGTTTTCTATATGGCTGTGATTTGTCTTCTCCGCTTTTGGAGGTAGAAGCACCATACTGTTTAGGCCTGTATGAGCCTTGGGCTGATATCTGCCTCTAGGGCGTCTGTATCTGCCTCTTTGTGGCCTGTCTGACACTGGAAAGGACCAATTCTTTGAAGGCCAGTTCCTGCTAAATCTGGGTGGTTGTACCTGTAAGAAATCCTTAACTGTCTGCATAGATTTCGCTTGGTCCTCCATTTTCTTCAACACCTCTTCTGCCTTAACACCAAACAATGCATCATGCTGTAAAGGAGCATCCAATAATTTTGCTTTAACGCTATCAGGCAGATTTTTTTCCTTTAACCAAGCATGCCTTCTAATGACAGTACCTGTAACAGCGGCCCTGTAAGAGGCCTCCAGTGAATCAAAACCACATTGCAAAGTATGCTTTTCCACTTGTTCAGCTGCATGCAATAAATCCTGCATTTCCTTGTTATCTGGACAGTCAGAATTTGTCAACATTTTCTGTTTTAGCAGTGACATTAAATATTGCTGATATTTAAGCATATGAAACTGACAATTTAAAGCCCTTACAGCCAAGGTAGCAGAAGTGTAAACTTTTTTCCTACATCTGTCCAGTGCCCTGGAATCCCTATCAGAGGGGACAGGGTTTTTCACAGTGGAAGCCTTGACCCCTTTGGGACCCTGAGATATAGTTTCTGGGTCAGCAGCAGGGTTTTTATATAGAAATTTGTGGGAATCTGGAACCCTGTAGTATTTGTCCGGCTTAACCGGTGCAGGGGGTAAAGAGTCAGGAGACAGGCTGGACTCTGAAAATACATCATCTACTATGTCTAGAACAGGTGGAATAGCAAGAGGTCTATGCTGAGGTAGTAAAAGAAAGTCTCTGAGCCTTTTCTTAGATTCTGAGTAATCTTGGCTCTCCCAGTGAAAGTGCTCCCTCATGGTATGAAGGGTTTCCCCAAAAGAATAATCCTCAGGAGGAGAGGCTGAAGGAACAGACTCTTCAGCATCAGAATCCTCATAGGGAGGGAGGGAGGGAGTATCCCCGATCAGAAGAGGAGTCAGAGGAAATGGAAACCAGATCTGAAGATTCATATTCTGTCTCTTCCCTAGGCCTCTTATCAGGAGGGGGATGGGAACCCCTGATCAAAGTAATTAGGTCTTCAGCCATTTTAAGCATCTGTTTTTAGGCATGGAAGTCTGTGCAGGAGAATGCTGTTCTTGTTTGTCTTTAGAGCTGCTTTAGTCTTTAACTTTGAAGCTGAGGTTGGCTTTACATATAACTGTGTAGGTCTGAAAACACCCTCAGAAGCCAATGCCTGCTCAGAGGCTCTGGACCCAACTGAGGGAATAGTTTCCGAGTGTCCAATACCTTCAGTATCCAGAGGCCTAGTCGGCTCCACGTGGGAGTCGGAAGCGGCCTGTGGCTCTGAGGCAGCTGGCGTCAGGGGCTGCAAAAGCGCCTTACTGTGAACCGGCAACTGGCCTAGCGGAGGCCTAGTTGGTTTTGGACCTCGGATGCCTGTCCTTTTCCTTGCACTTTTTATAAATTCCGGTCGTCGGCTGTTCCGACGGCATTATATAATTAAATCTTCGGCCAAAGTAATAAAAGGCAAAATCATACCAACGCTTAATAGTGCATTGGTTAAATCTAGCACAAAACTGACAGCTAGCAACGTCATGGTCAGGGCCTAGGCAAGGAATAGAGTAAGAATGAAAATCCTTATAAGGTATTTGCTTCCCACAAGAAATACAATTGTTAACTTTTTCGGACATCGGTCTGGAGCAAGAAAAAGTTTCCCCAACGGGGTACTTAGCTTTAATGAAGACTTCGGATCTGAAATTTGGTTTTGAAAATCTCAGGAGTCGGCCGACCGGCACTTGCAAACTGCTTTTGCTTCGGGCACCGCACAGCAAGAAAGACTGAAGAAAATGGTGTTGGCTGCATCTTTTATACCCCTGGTGCACTGACGTCAGGGAAGAGGCGACAGCAACTGACGCTGGACCAGGACTTGGAATTCAGGCCGACTGCGGGTAGCCTGCCAGCAGGATAACCCAAGTGTAATGACTGCAACAGTGAAACACGATGATCATCACAGGAGGTTTCTCATGTTTGGGAGGGGGCACAGTTTCAGTTATCTACATTTTAAAAGTATTCACACCCTTGCATCAAATATTATCAAGGGCCAAATGATGAGGACTTCCAGACTAACAATGAATGACGACTCTTTTTATTTTTAACAAAAACAAATTTTGTAAAAATGATTTTTGCAGAAAGGAATTATGCAATGAATTTATTGCATCAAATGCCAGACCAAGTTTTGGAGGCTAGAAGTACAACTTATGCTGCAATTTTGATAATAATATGGATCCATCAATTTGTATGAGGATACTATACTTCCCAATTCTATGACTTTATAAACACTGGGATGCATTTTTGCACTAAACAGCTATAAGTAATATCTTGGGGCACATCCTGTGTTTTATTTTCAAGAGAGATAGTAACTTAAAAAAATGTTGGAATGCAACATTTCTGACACAAAAAAACAAGATACACAGTTTTTTGAAACGCAGAGCATGTAATCAATGCAAATATATTTCTAGGAAGTCATCACAACACAGAAAATTATAAATAGTTACAGGGACATTTTAGATGTAATTCAATGGCAGCTGTACATGTATAGCATGGTGTAAATCATGTTCTGCATTCTATGTAGAAATGACATTACATTCTTTTAGGAAAAGTGCATGCCAACATATATATGATATTGCGAGACATGACAAACTATGCAGACATGCTGAAGCACGCAAATGTTTTAACAGGTTCACTTTCATGGTCTTAGAGGAGGTTAACTTTAATTCAACAGGATGGGCCCTTTAAGAGTAGACTAGAAGCATGTAAATTAACTTGACAACTAAGACTTGACACTGAACAATTGGGTTTGAACGACAACTTCATTAAACTAGTGTCAAAAATTAATTCAGCTAAGCTTTAATAATAAAAGTATACACAGTTTTTCATAGGTGCCACGGTGGTGCAGTGGTTAGCATTGCCGCCTCACAGCAAGTAGTTCTCCGGTTCGATCCTTGGCTGGGGTGCCTTCTGTGCGGAGTCTGCATGTCCTCCCTGTGGTCGCGTGGGTTTCCTCCGGGTGCTCCGGTTTCCTCCCACATCCCAAAGACATGCTGCAGGTGGATTGAACACTCCACATTGGCCTTAGGTGTGTGTGTGTGCCTTCTGTGGAAGGTTGGGCGCCGAGCTGGCAATTCCACACCGTAAAACTCCACTGCCAATCATGAGCGGACAAGGTGATCCGCTGTGGTGACCCCTAACCGGGAAAAGCCGAAAGAAGAACAAGATTAAAAGTTTTTAATAACAACTGTAAAAAATTTTGAATGTCTAATTGTGACCATGTGATTTATGTATTTGAGGTTAATTTACAAATAATTTGGCTGGTTGGTTTAAATACTGTTCTGAAGATATCCTAGAATCGTTTTGGGACAAAAATGTTTAACATTTATTAAAACTAAATTTCTTCTGACATCCTGTTTTTGTGTGACTATCAGTTAAAGTTATACCTCACAAATGAGGGGCAGAGTAATTACAATACCATCTCAACTACTTTTATCCCTTTTAACTTCATAAAAATGTCTTGGCCTAGAAAACCAAATAAAGTTATTTTTCAAGGGTAGCACTAAGCAGTTACCTCCATGTGCACCTTCTGATAATGGACTGTGACACTGGTACCCTGGAAGATAACTCCACCACATCACAGACAATTATGTGGTTACTGACTTAATGGACTATGTCAAAGAGCCTAGGAATATGTATCTGAAAATGTCACAATAGTACAAGAACACTCAGAACCTCATATCATCAAAATGAGCTAGACTCTATTCCGAGTTGGTTCTATAGACCTTTCCACACAGCATACTAATCTGACTCAAAGTACCTCAGAAACTTAAACCTACCTGGTGATGGCAATTCTTTCAGATTAGAATTGCAAGGTTATGGAAAAAATTGGTATTTTTTTATTTTATTATTTATTTATTTATTTTTTACTTTTGTGTTATCTATGATGACCAAGATGGTTATTTAGTGTACTAATACCAAGGAAACAAAATACCAGCTGTCATCAGTAATGGGGCATCTTGAAAGCACACATTTGCCCCTGATCCCACCCTCCAAAGTCAAATGGCTACCAGTCTTTACAGAGTTGAGCTACTCCTAGGGTCTCTCTTTTTTTCAAATTAATTTAACCAGGTGTATTCCCAATTCTTGCAGCCAAACATTATGATAAAACCACCCCACACAACCTCTGCAACCTTGCTCAACTAACTCACTCACTCCAGACACCTCAAAAAGTACAGTTGTGTACACTTACCATAAATGTAGATGTTAGAGTGTATTCACTGTTGCAGTCATCACACTTGGATTATCTGCTTGCAGGTAAGCCCTCAGTCAGCCCGAATACCAGATTCTTGAGATTTCTGCGTCAGATGTCACCTTTCATGACGTCAGGGGTATAAAACATGCAGCCAACACCATTACATCAGTTTTTCTTGCCCCAGATGTCAGCAGCCCCCAAAATAGGAAGCAATTACATGGTGTGGAACACCTCCAGTAAAAAGGAAATACCATTTCCATAAGATATGGCCAAAAAGAGGATAGGTTGAAAGAATAGAAAAGACGGGGCTGAAGGGAGGGTAACGAGGACTGCAACAATGAATACACTCGAACATCTACATTTATGGTAAGTGCACACAACTGTACTATGTTCTTCGTGTTTCACTGCTGCAGTCATCACACTTGGGATGATTCCTAAAGATGAGGAAGGGTGGAGGCAGTCAAGAAGTATTGGGGCTGGCTAGCAGGCCCTGTAAGACTGCTGTGGCAAATCCAGCTCTGGATTTAGAAAAAACAGGTAAGTGTCAATGCTTGGTGAAGGTGTGCACAGAACTCCAGGTTGCAGCTTCCAGGATGTTCCTGGTAGGGACTCCCCTGAGGAATGCTGTAGAGGCTGAGGTAACCCTAGTGGAAGGAGTTCTGATACGCTGTGGGGTAAGTTTTCCATGGTGTTTGTTGCAGAAATGGATGCAGTGTGCTATCCATTTGGAAATGGTTTGCTTTGAGATGGCCTTGCCCTCTGCCCCTGTCGAGAAGCTGACTAGCAGCTGGGTCAGATTTTTATAAAGGTTTAGTTCTGTCAAGGTAGCACCTGAGCTGTCTGTGCACATCCAAGGAGTGCAGAATCCTTTCCCCTTTATTCTGAGGATTAGGAAAAAAGGTTTGTAAATGGATGGATGGGTTTAAAGCCACACTGGAAACCACCTTGGGCACAGATGATGGGTTAGTCCTGAGGGGAAACCCTATCCGCATGGAAAATAATGAAGGGTTCCACAGTCATTAGTGCTTGTAACTCAGACACTTCTTGCTGAAGTGATGGCCAGAAGTAAGGCTGCTTTCCAAGAGAGGAATTTTAACTCTGCTGTAGCAGCAGGCTCAAAAGGGAGAAGCGTGAGCTTCTCTAGTACAACGTTAAGGTCCCAGGCAGGGGTGGGAGCTCTCCTCAGAAGCCTTCAATTGTTAGCTCCTCCCAGGAAGTGTTTGATGAGAGAGTGAAAAAATAGAGGTGGCTCAGTATTGTAGTGAGCGGAGATTGCAGAGGCATGAATTTTAATTTATGAGAAGGACAGGCCTTTGTGGAGTAGCTCTGCTAGGTAATCTAGGATTTGATGCAAGGAGGGCACAGCTGTCTCCTTTCCTTGAGACTCGCCCCAAGAACAATATATTTTCCACTTTTCTGAATAGGACTTCCTAGTACTAAGCCTTCTGGCCTCAAGGATGACGTCAAGCACCTGTTTGCTGAGGGTTGCTGGTGGTGTATTCAGGGAAGCCAGGCTGCAAGGTTCAGGGTTTGCAGCTGTTGATGCAAAATCTGTCCCTCCTGCTGGGACAGCAGGGAGGGGGTCTGATGTAGGTGCCAGGGTGGCACTGCTGTCAAACAGCGTAGGAGTGGGTACCAGTGCTAGCGTGGCCAGTCTGGGGCAATAAGGATCATCCTTGGCCTGTCCTGTTTGACCTTGAATAGTACTTTTGAGAGGAGAGGCAAAGGGGAAAAGGCATAAATTGATAGGTTTTCCCATGTAAAGGATACAGTATCCACTTTCCACGCTTGGCTGTGGGGATTTCTGGTGCAAAATGTGTTCAATTGATGGTTTTGAGGAGGCAAAGAGGTCCACCTCTGGAGTCCCCCACCTGCGGATTAGAAGTTTGAATGGGTTGGGTTCCAGCTTTCACTCGCGTGGGTCCAGTAGATTTCTGCTCAAGTCATCTGCCAGTGAATTTTGCTTACCTGGCAGGAAGTGAGCTTGCAGGTGCACTTGGTTGCTCAGGGCTGTGTTCCACAGGGCCATGGCTAACCTGCAGATAGGGTAGGAATGAGTTCCTCCTGCTTGTTTATGTGCCACATAACTGTGGTGTTGTCTGTCTTTATCAGGAGATGTCCTGGAAAGATCAGGCATTTGAAGGCTGTCAGACCATTCTGTACAGCTAACATTTCTTTTTGATTGATATGCACGGGAATTTGTTCTGGGCTCTATTTGCCTTGAATGCATTTGCCTGCCATGTGAGCCCCCCACACGTAGTCTGATGCGTCTGTTGTCAGGGTTTGGGTGGAGAGGGGTTGAGTGAAAGGAAGTCCCTTGTTGTGGTTGCAGGCCTCTGCCCAGCAAAGGAACTCTGCCCTTAGACAAGGAATGATAGGAATCAGTGTTTCCAGGTCCTGAGAATGTTGACACCAGAGACTTAAGTTCATGATGTTCAATAATAACCTTGCATCAAGCTTTGTGCCCACTGAATGGCGCACAGCAACAGTTATCCCACTCCACAAAGGGGGAGCCACCACTGATCCCGGGAACTATCGACCTATTAGCCTGACGAGCCTGGTCTGCAAGGCCATGGAACGTATCATCATGGAACTCAAAGACACTGGTAACCTCCAAACTCTGGATCCCACCCAGTTAGGGTTTGTGAAAGGCAGATCATGCCTCCTGAACCTGATCAACTTCTTTGAGGCAGTCAGCAAAGCCGTAGATGAGGGTAAGGTGGTTCACACAGCCTATCTTGACCTCGCCAAGGCTTTCGACACCATCCCCCATTCTGGAATTATAACTAAACTCACTAAACTAGGTATAAATCCCTACGTCACAAGATGGGTTGCCATCTGGCTCATTGTCAGAACCCACACTGTAAATGTTGCAGACTCCAAATCTGACCTCAAAGCAGTGACAAGTGGAGTACCACAGGGTTCCGTCCTGGGAACTCTCCTGTTTGGTATCTACTTCTCTGAAGTACAGGCCAACACAGAAGGCCTCTGGCTAATGAAGTTCGCAGATGACTGCAAACTAGGAGCCATAGTCAAGTCCCCAAATGATGAGGACATCCTACAGAAGGGCCTCACTGAGACAGATGCCTAGTGTCAGAGCCATGGCCTCAATCTCAATGCCAAAAACCGCAGTGTCATCCCCTTTGGTAAAAACTCTGTACCCATGAACTACCAACATAGGCAGCAACCTACTTCACACCGAATGCGTGATAAGAGACCTTGGGACCCAGGTGGACAGTAGACTCTCCTTTGATAGTCACATCGCCACAGTAGTCAGGAAGTCCTTCTATGTAGCACACCTCATCATAAAAGGGTTCTCATCCAGGAAAAAAGAGGTCATTGTTCCCCTCTACTCGACACTCATTAGACCCATTATAGAGTACAACGCCCATTTTGGAATGTACCTCAAGACATCTGCAGCAGCTGGAAAGGCCAAAGTACCACCACACAAAGAGAATTACTGGCCTCAAGCAAATGCCCTACACTGACCGCCTCAAAAAACTCCAGCTTTACTCCATAGCATATCGCCTACTCCGAGGTGATCTCTGCCTAACTTATAAAGCTATGTCAAACCCAGAGCTGTTGGACATGCTACACCTAAAGAAATCCCAATCCCTCCAAGCTACATGCTCTAGGGACATAAACCTTGTCACCAAAATAAACAGGACATGCTGGAGGGACAGATTCCTGTCCCAGAGACTTCCCATACTCTGGAACAGGCTACCCATCTATGTCAAGCAAAGTTCTTCATTAGCACTCAAAGAAAAATCTTGATGAGTGGATGGGAAATAGGAAATGCACCCCAGGGATCACTTCTGCGTCTCTGCTCTACAGTGGCACAGGAAAATAACTTTCTTGGGTGACGTAAGCCAGGGAACCTTGTTGGCTAGGCTTACGTAGGCCCTTGGGCCAATAGCCTAGTACCTACCTATGAACCTATTAAGTACCACTGAAGTTTCCTCATATGCAGTCTTGCATATTGAATTAGAATGCATGAGGCCATGAACCCTAGGGCTTGCAGTATTTTCCTTGCAGATAGCTGGGTTTTGGTGGCCATTAGTTTGAAGTAGTTTGTCAAATAAGTATTTTTCTGGAGTGAGGAATACCATCTGGGAAGTTGTGCTCAAGCTTACTTCCAGGAATACAATCTTTTGGTTGGGCACCAGTTGTGATTTCTTTTAGTTGATGGTGTACCCCAGGGAAGTTAGAAGCCGCTTTACAAATGCCAGGTGCTGAAGAAGCAATTCCTGACTGTCCACCTGAATCAGGCAATCGTCCAAGTATGGATAAATTTGAATATTTGCCTGCAGTATGCAATGGCTAGAGCCAGGCACTTTGTAAGTACCCTGGGCAGTAGATAAGCCAAAGGGAAGTGCAGAGAACTGTTAGTGCATAGAGCCTGCCCTGAAACAGATATTTCCTGCAAGTTTCCATTATGGGGATGTGCAGATAAGCTTCTTTTAAGTCTAGGGTGGCTAGCCAAGCGCCCTTGGCTAGCATAGGAAGAAGCTGTTGCAGAGTCAACATTTTGAATTTTTGGACCACCAGGAAGGTGCTGAGAATAGACAAATCTAGGATAGGGTGCCAAAAGTCCTCCTTTCTGGGCACCAAGAATAGTCTGGAGTAGAAACCCTGTCCCCTTTGCTCTACAGGCACAGGTTGAATAGCCCTGATACTGAGAAGAGAAAGTACTTGCTTTTGAGCCTCTGCCCACTGGTTTGGAGGAAGGTCTGGCAACCCGCTTGGGGTTGGCAGTGAGTGGAAGTAGAATCTGTATCCCTGGGATACAATGTTTAGGACCCACCAGTCCTGGGTAATGGACATCCAGTTTTGTGCGTGCAGAGTGAGTTTTCCTCCTAGGGGTGCAAGTACTTGGGCTTTGCTGGGAAGGAAGGTAGACAAGTCACTGTGAACGTTTTCCATAGGGGGTGGCTTACCACTCCCTGTTTTAGAGGAAGGAGCATTCCATTGTTTAGTTCTCTGCATACCCTGAGACTGCAGTCTTGGTGGCCTGCTGCCCCTGGGTTTGGACCGAGAATGTCTGGGTGGGACTGGAAAGGACCAGTTTTTAGAAGACCAATGCCTACTGAATCTAGGTGGCTGCATAGATTTAGCTTTTTCCTCCATCTTTTTAAGAACTTCTGCTTTTGTGCCAAACATTTTTTCCTGGTTTAATGGAGCATCTAGTAGTTTTGCTTTGACATGGTCTGGCAAGATTTGCTCCTTCAGCCAAGCATGCCTTCTCAGTAGAGACCCAGTTGACAGCAGCCCCCACAAGATGCTTCTAAGGCAACAAAACCATACTGCAAAGTATGTTTACTAACTTGGTTTGCAGAATGCATTAGCTGTTGTAAATCTTTATTTTCTATACAATTTGGAAACAACAATATTTTTTGTTTAATTAGTTCCATAATATGCTGCTGGTACTTCAACATGTGAAACTGGCAATTCAAAGCCCTGATGGCAAGAGTTGCAGACATATATACCTTTTTACCCCATCTGTCTAAAGCTCTAGAATCCCTGTCCGAAGGGGTAGGGTTTTTGTCTGTAGTAGCCTTAATGCCTTTAGGTCCCTGGGAAATAGTCTCTGGATACGCAGAGGGATTCTTAAAGAGAAATTTGAGAGTCAGGTACTCTGTAGTACCTGTCAGGCTTTCTAGGAACTGGTGGTAAAGTATCAGGAGTAAGACTGGATTCCATGAAGATATCATCTACAATGTCCAGGACAGGGGGCATAGCTAGAGTCCTGTGCTGGGGAAAGTCTAAATATTCTCCGAGTCTCTGTCTGGACTGAGGGTAGGCCTGACATTCCCAGTGGAAATGCTCTCTTAAAGTATGCAAGGTTTCACCAAAAGAAAAGTCTTCTGGAGGGGAGGCAGAGGGAATGGAATCCTCTGCACCTGAATCCTCATAGGTAGATAAGGGTATGTCCTGGTAATCAGAGGGATCAGAGTCATCGGACTCATGGTCTGTAGAATCAGAAGGAAAATCAATTATTTGTCTTTTAGAGGGGGAAAGCTGGATTCCCCTAATTAAAGTTATAAGGTCTTCAGCCATTCTAAGCATTTGTTTCTGTGGCAAGGGAGCTGGAGCATGCGCTTTGGTCATCAGTTTTCTAGGAGTAGTGAGAACTCTGGGCCTGAGAAACTTGGTATTTTTAGTGAAAAACGAAGCTGTCGTTTTAATGCGAACATCGGAAGGTCGGGATACACCCACAGAAGCTGGTGCCTGCACAGCTGCTTCGGACCCATCCAAGGTGGAGACATCCGCAGGTTCCATAGACGAAAAAGCAATTCGCAACATACCAGACTCCGAATGGGTCTCAGCAGAGGCCTGTGAATCTGTAGAAGTGGGTATCAGGGGCTGCGAAAGCACCTCACTGAGTACTGGCGACTAGCTGAACGGAAGCGTCGTCTACAGTTTTAGACTTATGCGGTCTGTCTCTGTCTTTATCCTTATGTTTTTTCAGAAGATCGACAGTCTGGTGGCTTATGGAAGTCATTTCAGAAAATGGAGAACGAGAGCAAAAGAATTTAGTGACAAAGATAGCCTGACGACGAATAGTTCGGGAATTAAACAAGCACAAAACCTACAGAGAGGAACGTCGTGGTCTTGGCCTAAACAGATGACGCAGTAAGAATGAAAATCTCTGTGAGGTATTTGCTTTCCACAGGCAAGACAATTGTTAACTTTTTCTGAGATCAGTTTGAGCAAGAAAAAAGGGTTCCCAACGGGGTACTTAGCTTTAGAAGACATCAGGTCTGAAACTCGAAAAATGAAAATTTCAGGTAGCAGCCAACCGGCACTTGTGAACTGCTTCTGTTTCAGGTTCCCACGCAGCAAGAAAAGCTTATGTAATGGAGTCGGCTGCATGTTTTTATACCCCTGACGACCTGATGTCATGGAAGAGGCGACAATCAGACACAGAAATCCCAAGACTCGGATATTCGGGCCAACTGAGGGCTACCTGCAGGCAGATAACCCAAGTGTGATGACTGCAACAGTGAAACACGAAGAACATCAAACTGCATTGTACCAACCATTCCTTCTCTATTCTTGCACTCAAGCTTTGGCAATCCCACCCTCTTACCTAAAAGGAATCTCCTCCTTCCCCACATTCAAAGCACAACACAAGAGACAGCCATCAGAAATCTGATTTTAAGTGCTTTTCCACTGGACACAACCTAACCCCCTCTTCACCTGCGTCACTCATGCTCCAATTCTCTGTTCTCACCTCCTGCTTCCCTGTCAAATCCACCTCTAAAATTAATTCATATTTGTTTTTCCTTCTCTGTTAATATTTACATATTGTTTCAGTTGTCTATGGGATTATCTATCTTCTGTGATTACTCTGTGAATTTGTTCTATTTACTTATTTTTGTGAATTTCTTTACCTAGACTGTGCTTGCAAATGGTCTACTGTGATCAGTGTACTACCCCAGTAAACAATTTAAATAAAGCCTCCACCCATTACACGGTAACAAACTGATGTAGCATTTAATTTTGCTTCAAACCACAGTCCTTAAAACTTATAAACTGTTTTGCGCAATACATTTACTTGGACTTAATGTCACTAGCACCACAGGTGAAAAGCCTGTGCCAAACTCTAGCACCAGTTTAAACACCCTCGCACCTTAAGGAAACAGTTCTCAGAGCAGAGTTAATAATGCAATGGCATTTTTGTGCAACTATATTAAGGTTACATGTTAAATGCCAAACTATAATTTGATTGGTACCTCAAAATCTCTAAAATCCAAACATCCTAGTTGATTATTTGAGAAACCTAAATTCATTATTTTGCACTTACAGTTTTTAAACACTTTGTGGTAACTTGACCAAAGGCAGAGTTTATCATAGTGGTACTCCTAAGTTGTGGACACCACACCCACTATTTCAGTGTAACCTGTAAACTTAAATGTGCAAGTGTTTTTGGCTATTGGTGTAGAGAATGTAAAGGTGATGAGCCCTGGGGCACATCTTTTTGGACTACAAAATATGACTGACAGTGCATCTCTAATTTTGACACACAACTTCCTGTCCTTTAATCACTTAGCAGTCAATTGTACTCCGAATGGACTGATACCTCATTCAACCAATATGAATATAACACGTTTAAGGGAAGGCAGGAATTGAGCAATTCATATAATGTTGAACTGAATGACAGTTGTTACAAAGAAAACATGTAATGTATGTAAAGGAAAAATATTTTTTTTCTATTAATGTATGTCTTAAGTGATAATAAAGATGTTTAAAAATATGAATATAATGACAGAATGAAATAATGAGTTTAATGCACTGGTTAATCTAGAAATATAATAGCTACTGGTAATCCACTGCACTGATTACATTAGTGTATAGCTGTAACACGTTTGCTAAACAAGACTTCCCTTGGGTAAAGTCATACTGGTTGCAGTCTTTTGCTGTGAAATTCTTTACCTGCATGCATTTCACACCTGCCCTTTCAATGCATTTGTCAGATATGAACATTAAGCCAACTGGTCTATAATTTTTCCAATATCCGAGTTATCCTCGTTGTGTAGTGGAGTAATGTTAGCACGTTTCCACACACTAAGCACACATCCTTGTTCTAAAGTTTTTTGAAACAGGTAAGTTAGGCATAGGTTAATGTGGTCTTCAATTTGATTAAGGAAATTACTTAACTTATCTGAGCCCAACTGATCCATGTAGGGATGGTATACCGAGTGCTGTAACCAGTTTAAAAAAATGACTCGAGAAACCTTCTGCAAGTGTTGAATAGGTAGTGCAATTTAAACCCACTCCCCTCTCTGTGCGCTCATTTTCTTCGTATTACACTGCCAGCCTATCCAGGAATTCTCCCTCTCCCCCTTCCTTACCTTTCACTCCACCTTAACATCTCCTTCCCTTCTACATTCCCTTCCAATAGACAGTTAAATCGTCACATTGTATATTTTAAATATTTACTTGTTATGGTACATTTTAGCCACTTAATGTGCCCTTGGTTTAAATGCTTACAGTTGTTTTAGCAGTACCTTTGTCCAGCTATAGTTCCACTTTCAATTAGAATGCTGATAGCCTGCTTGCAAATCACCTATTCATCACTATGTATGCACCCATTTGATTCATAGGAGATTACTACACTTACGGCTCTAGCGCCCATACAAGCCTAGCCAGTTTTGTCCACGTTTCTATCCCTAGGGGAAGATAACAAGGGTAAGTAAGTGGGGTTTTGACAATTTTTACAGACTGCTTCTGTCCATAAGGAACATGGGTGCCACTCCAGGAGTGGATTTGCTAGTTACCATACACTGGACCAGATTGTAGTTAAATATGGTCACAGAAGGGCTCTGCTTCATGTGAATAAGAAGTCTTTCTTGAGGAGGGACAATCTCCGAGACACATTTGTCTCTCCAGCATGATCGCTACATGCCAGAGATCAGGTTTAGGTCCATGCATAAGGTAACTCTCATGCAGTTAGTTTTGCAAATATGCAACATTTTCATTAGGGCTTGGTCACAGACTGCCTTGTAGGTCACGTACAGATCATCCCTCGGTAATCGGAAGGAAACTGAATATACAGCTTTTAATCAGTCCAGATATGACATGTTGGTTATACCCTGTATTTTTTTTTGAGAGAAACCTCGGAGGATGCTCTGTTGCAGGTGCCTGGCAAGGTACATGTCAAAGGGTGCATTGTACTCTATTATTGGTCTGATGAGTGCCAAGTACAATGGTACTATGACGTACTTAGATTTGGATGCCATGCCCTTACTTAAAAGCAGAGCCACATAGCACTTCCTCACCACCGTGGACACATGGTAGTCAAAATTCAGATTACTATCCGAGTACCCAGATATTTTGCCACTGGGTCCACTCTTAGGGAGTGCTATCAATGTTGTAATTTGCAGGGGTAGTTGATTTCTCAAAGGGTATTATGCATTTCTTCACATTCAGTTTGAGGCCATGACTCTGACACCAATCATTAGTCTGCATCAGTCCGTTCTGCAGGACATCAGTATTGTTTTAGAAGTCTATGCTTGCCACCAACTTGCAGTCATCAGCAAACTTCATCAGCCAAAGGCCATCTACATTTACTTTGACATCTGAAAAGCAAATCCCAAACAGAAGAGGGCCCAGCCCTGAGACCTGTGGTACTCCACTGGTGACCGGCCTCTTGCTGGATGTGGATTCCCCCACTCTAACGTGTCCTATGTGTGAATTATCTGGCTATCCCATCTAGTGACGAACAGGTTTATGCCGAATTATGTTAGCTTACCTATAAACCTGACTGGGGCATTGAATCACTTGCCTTGGCTAGGTTAAAGTAGGTGGTATGCACTGCCACTGCCTTACCCTCATCCATGTCTTTGGTCACCTTCTCAGAGAAGTTCACTAGACAGAGTAGGCAGGACCTGCTCTTGATGAAGCTGAAAAGGCTAAGGTCTACAGTGTGGAGATTTCCTATGTCATCATCAGGTCCAAGGTTATCCTTTCTATTGCCTTGCATACAAGGCTAGTCAGACTTATGGGTCAGTAGTTTTCTGGGTCCATTTATGGTTCCTCTTGTGCAGAGGGATTACTGTTGCTGTCCTCCACTCTGAGACAAAGCCTCTTAGGAGACTTGTGTGCCCAAGTGTGAAAAGGCCCTAAACTTTATTTTAGATCAGGAAACAATCTCTCTCTCTCTCGAAGATCTGTGGTCATTTTGGATAACTAGTTCCCAACAGCAGCTAGCTTTACCCATGAAATGTGGAAACGTGTGGGGGGTGGATTTGGCTAGTAAGAACTGGAAAGCATTCTCTTGGCAGTGAAGTGGTGTATTACCTCAACTCTACCCTGCTTCTTACAGCAGTCCACGACTTCTCAAACGCCCTCCCCTACCTGTAAAATCTCTAGTACACTCAGTATTAGGAGAGTGGAAAAGCTGCTTCATAGTTTGCACTGTTCTTCCCTTTCTTCTCTAGCATCTTGAAAACTTTACTGGGACAGAGGTGCTTGGAATCTGCCCCTTGACATCTTATAGCAAGGGCTCAATGTCATTAAGGCATGTTTCAGGACAACTGTACCACAACGCAGCTTCCCTAGTGCAATCATCAAATAAATCACACCTGCACTTAATGGCATTTGTGTAATCTTTTAATACAGTTCAACATATTCAGTAGTCTCTGTTTTAAGGCTGCATTTGGTATGATACTACTCAGACAAGCTCCTCGTGGTCCTGCAGAGTGGTCCTAGCTACAGAGAACTCAGAAAAGTGACTACTTTCTGGATTTAAGTATCTTTGTTGTTTTTTTTGCTTGGAATAGCTTCTCTAGCTTACCCTTAACAAGCTTAAACTGTTTTTTTAGCAGTTTGCTGCATTATTTTAAAATCTGCACTTAACATTACTTTTTAGTCGAGTTTGATCTAAAGTTTGTTTGTTTAATTTAACTGTTGAGGCTGCCCACTAAAGTGTGCTAGCATGTGCAACTGATTTATCACTGTTTCTGCATTTTCTGTGTGTTTCTATCAAAAAAACAAAAACATAATCCTTGTTTTCCCGCCTCTCCTCGACTAGTTTAGACCAGTTTTCAGGCATCGCTGTATTCTGGGCTGTGGTGTAGTTCCTGTGTTGTCCATTACCTTACTTGGATAGAAGGAAGTTTCTTTGCTCATCAGTGGGAGTGGGGAGCCTTGAGCAGCCTACCTGTCCCTATAGGAAGTGACCTCAGCACAAGAGCTGTAGTAATTGGTTGTTTTGGACCATTTCTAGCTCTTTTGTAGTTCCCTGTTTAAAATCCGCCTCTGGGCGTTTTTTTCTGGCTATACTACTCAGACAAGCTCCTCGTGGTCCTGCAGAGTGGTCCTAGCTACAGAGAACTCAGAAAAGCGACTACTTTCTGGATTTAAGTATCTTTGCTGGTTTTTTGCTTGGAATAGCTTCTCTAGCTTACCCTTAACAAGCTTAAACTGTTTTTTAGCTGTTTGCTGCATTATTTTAAAATCTGCACTTAAAGTTACTTTTTAGTCGAATTTGATCGAAAGTTTGTTTGTTTATTTAATTTAACTGTTGATGCTGCCCACTAAAGAGTGCTAGCCTGTGTAACTGATTTATCACTGTTTCTGCATTTTCTGTGTGTTTCTATCAAAAAAACTAAAAAAAAATCCTGGTTTTCCCGCCTCTTCTCGACTAGTTTAGACCAGTTTACAGGCTTTGCTGTACTCTGGGCTGTGGTGTAGTTCCTGTGTTGTCCATTACCTTACTTGGATAGAAGGAAGTTTCTTTGCTCACCAGTGGGAGTGGGGAGCCTTGAGCAGCCTACCTGTCCCTGTAGGAAGTGACCTCAGCACAAGAGCTGTAGTAATTGGTTGTTTTGGACCATTTCTAGCTCTTTTGTAGTTCCCGGTATAAAATCCGCGTTTGCGCAGCTTTGCGCGATTGTGCGCATAGCGCAGCGCCGGTTAAACTTCTTCTGGCTCCGCCAAGTCTGCTCTTCAAATTTTCCCTTAAGGAAGCTCTACTCTTAGTATAATCAGACTACTCGCTATATTATAAGCCTGGCACTTGTTCTCAAAACATCTCTACTAAGTAAGCACTCTCGTACTAAGTAAGCACTACATCCACCTACCACCCCTGTGAATATCCACTTCCCTTAAAGGCACAACACTCCCTTATACTGTTCTAGCATGTCGAGTGGTAGATTGCTGGCCTCCTCTCCAGTTCAACTGGTTAATCTGGGTATCTTGAGACAATGCTACAATTGTCTCATGTACACAGAGACAACCCTCTCCTCCTCCCAACAAACACAAATACATGTGAGAGATGCAACTATATAGCCAAACTGGAGGCTGAACTCTCTCAACTCAGGGCTGGCATGACCAGACAGGAGGAGATGGTAACCACACACACAACAAACCCAGTCCCACGTAGACCTACCACAACTGCAAACCAAACACAAAAACACAAAGACATACTCGGAGGCTCTAATAAAAAACTTACCAAAACAACAGAGGCTCCCAAAGCAGACATCCAAAAATCCACCACCTCAAAACAAAACACATGCAACACATACTTCAATAAATCAGTGTGTCAACCAATCACAGCCCTTAAGGCCAAACACCATGCCTGATGCACTAGTAATAGGTGACTCTATAGTCAGACACACTGATGTCCCGCTTACCAGGCGAACAAGGAGAGGGTGACTGTGAGCTGCCTATCGGGAGCTAGGATCCGCCACATAACACACGCACTCAGGTCACTCCAAAGCAAGTACAAATATGACTCAGTCATTGTCCATGCTGGCGTGAATGACCTGAGACGTACCTCCCTGGACTACATGAAAAGAGACATAGAGGAGCTCTCTGATTATGTAGCCCAGGCTGGTATGACCCTGACCAGCATCTTGCCCTCACCAAGAATGATGCCACAATACAAAGACAAGATGATCAGCTATAATAATTGGCTCAAGTACTGGTGTCATTCTAAGGGGATCCAATGTCGGTCTGCCTGGGATGACATGTTGGACAAGCCACGCTGCTTCGCAAGGGACGGCTTGCACCTGTCACCACTGGGCTTCCAGATATTGGCCAAGGCTCTTGCCACCCCCATAGTGCCTTTTTTAGGCAAGGTTCAAAAGACAAACCCACCTCCTTAGAAAACAAAAATGAAAACAAACTAAGGGTAATGCTGCTCAACGCCAGAAGTCTAAATCTCAAGGTGCAAGCACTCGATGCACTCCTCAGTATGGAGAACATAGACGTCTGTGCAGTAACTGAAACCTGGTTCAAGGCTCCTGAGAGCACCCCAGCGCTACCAGGCTATACCTCGTATCATGCTTTTTGGCCCCAAAACCCAGGCCGAACCACAAAGGGAGGGGGAGTGTCCATATTCATCAAGGACACCCACACCTCCAGGTTAGTAGCAACACATGAAGCATCAGAGACCATACAGGTGCAACTAACCATAGGCAAAACTGCTAAACAACTGGTAGCATGTTACAGACCACCCTCCCAATCTCAGGAACCCCACTCAGCCTTCCTGAAGATATTGGAGGATATGAATGCATCACAAAATACCATCATACTGGGAGACTTCAATTACCCAAACATAGATTGGGTACATTATTCTAGCCCTAACACCCTAGCCCAAAGGTTCCTGGAATTCATAAATTCAAATGCACTGGAACAACTAGTCACCTCTCCCACTAGGGGAGATAATATACTAGACCTGATCATCACAAACATGGGGACAAAATGCTCCACACTGGAAGTATACCCCTCACTAGTGAGATCTGACCACAAACTAATCACCCTGGATATACATATCCCACCTCCACCCCCAGCACAAAAGACCACAGTGAAAAACTTCTCAAAAGCAGACTTCACTCTTCTTAAGATTGAGATGGTATCCTTTAAGCCCACTGGGCCAGTGGATACCACATCCCACAATGCCGAATCCTTCACAAATGCTTTCTATGGACATCTCCAAGAATGCATGGATCATGCAATCCCAAATAAATCCAAGTCCCTCTCCACCAAAGGCAAGCGTCCTGTCTGGTGGACCTCAGCCATTAACAGATTGCATAACAAAAGAAGGAAGCTACTGCACGACAGAGCAAAATCCCATAAAGGGAAGACATCTCTGATCAACATTAGCAGAAAATTACGTTCTCTCATAAAAACATCCAAGGCCAACTTTGAGAGAAAAATCGCTAAGGACACTAAAGATAACCACAAAGCCTTCATCAGCTATGTTAGAAACCTGGGCAGAAACCCTCAGATATGCTCAGAGTTAGTTCACAACAACAAAAAATACAATGAACCTACAGATATTGCCAACATTCTCGCTGACAGGTTCAGTGCAAATTTCTCCCCTCCCTCACCCCCAATAGAAGAAATACTTATCCCAGCTGAATGTAATCTCCCTGTCATCTCAGATGTCCAAGGGAGAACCGCCCTCAACAAAGCTAAAAACACAGCATCAATGGGACCTGACGGTATCCCGGCTTGCGTGCTACATGAACTCCAAGAGGAGCTAAACCCGCACATAAAAATGCTATTTAACCTTAGCCTTACTACAGGATCTGTACCTGAACACTGGCGTACAGCAACAGTGGTCCCACTCCACAAAGGGGGTACCTTTACAGACCCTGGTAACTACCACCCCATAAGCTTAACCAGCCTGGTCTACAAAGCTATGGAAAGAATCATTATGGAACTCAAACAGAGACATAGGGGACCTACAGACACTCGACCCCATCCACCAGTTCGGCTTTGTAAAGGGCAGATCCTGCCTTTTGAACCTGGTTGACTTTTTCGAAACAGTCACTAGAGCCATTAATGAGGGCAAAGCAGTCCATACAGCCTACCTGGACTTGGCTAAGGCCTTCGACACAATACCCCACTCAGGCATCATAGATAAGCTCACCAGCTTAAACGTAAACCCTTATGTCACTAGATGGGTTGCAAACTGGCTAAAGGACAGAACCCATAAAGTTAAAATCGCTGGAGCAATGTCAGACTCAAAGCCAGTCACAAGTGGTGTCTCACAGGGATCTGTCCTGGGACCCCTCTTGTTCGGCATTTATTTCTCAGATGTTAAAGCAAACATGGGAGGGTTGTGGCTGACAAAGTTCGCAGATGACTGCAAACTAGGCGCCATAGTCGATACACCAGCGGACGCATACATCCTACAAAAAGGCCTCACAGAAATGGACAATTGGTGCCGGAGTCACGGCCTTAAACTAAATGCCAAAAAATGTATAGTCATCCCCTTTGGGAAAAAATACCCACAAATTATCACATAGACAGCAACCCACTGAGTACGGAAAAAGTAATCAGAGACCTAGGGACCCAAGTCGACAGTGACCTCTCATTTGACACCCACGTTGCCAAAGTGGTTAGAACATTCTACCTTGCACACCTCATCATGAAGGGATTCACATCCAGATCCAAGGATGTCATTGTACTCCTATACTCCTCCCTCATCAGACCCATGATCGAGTACAATGCCCCATTTGGTATGTACCTCACCCGGCATTTGCAACAGCTGGAGACACCACAAAAGTACCTCACCAAGAGGATCAAGGGTCTCCAACATATGTCTTATTCTGCCAGACTAAAGAAACTCCAGCTCTATTCAGTAGCATACCGCCTGCTCAGAGGTGATCTCTGCCTGACGTACAAGGCCATGTCCAATCAGGATCTGATGGACATGCTCCACCTCAAAAAATCCAAATCCATCAGGACCACGAGAGCTAAAGACTTAAACCTCGGCACAAGTATGAATAGGACATACTGGAGGGATAGATTCATAACCCAGAGGCTTCCCATGCTTTGGAACAAGATCCCAGTTCATGTTAGGCAGAGCCCCTCACTCACTCTCTTCAAGAGAAATCTTGATGAGTGGATGGGAGATCGTAAGTTTACCCCAGGGGTCACATCTGTCACTGCTAGACAGGGGCACAGTATTCTAAATCTATTCTGTGCATTTTTGTGCATTTTTGTACCATTTCATGGGGTGGCGAAAGCCACATCACTATGGCTAGGCTTACAAATGCCCCAGGGCAGACAGCCTAGTACTAAACTATGAAACTACGTCTTCCATCTGCATCAGTACATCACAGGCAGTTTATCAGGTAGGCCTACTGCTTAACAGCTCTTATGTTCAAGGTAGAAAAAGTACTACCTTTTTAACAAATCTAGCCCATAACTTAAGTGCTGTTAACAGCAGCCTATTTAGATGCTCTTGTGGAATCTAAACAAATGATACATGATCTGCCAAACTGTTTCTGCAAATGTACCTGAACATCTGTATTCCTTAGAACCTGTTTTTTATGGGCCACTGGCTAAGAATTCAGGTCTAGAGGCACTGTTTGTGAATGCATCTCTTTAATGCCATTATTACAGCAGAAATATGTTTGAGCTCTTCAATACCCAGGAAGTCAAATTATTTTTCATAACAGATAAATCCTTAAGTGTCCCCCCTGCCATTTAAAATGTTTAACTCATCAAAAGTTAAATTCATCCAGATGTCCTCAGGAGTGGTAAGGAGTAAATTCAACTAAGAGTGTGTCTGTGTGTGAAAACTGGATTAAGTAGGCCAGACCTTGTTTCTCCTCTTCACTGATGTCCAAGATCTGACAACCATTCATGGGAAGGTTTTCTTTACTGTTCGGTGGAAGAAAAGGTCCCTGATGTATTAGACTCTACCAGGATGATACCCAATGCATCAGAACTCTGTCAGAGAGGAGTGTATGCCTCCATGAAATGTCTGCAACAAAAGATGGGTACAGCAGATATCTTGGGGTGAGGAAAGATGGCCCTGGTAGTGGTCTGTCCCACAGAGAAAATCAAGGGAGGATGGACATCTTGACAGTTTTATGCATTATTAGAACATCATCATGGTCAACATCTTGAATATACAGAAAGAACAGTTGTGCAAGAACTCAACACAACAGTAGATGTCCTACTTTTTCACAGTTAAAGTATTCTTCATATCTGGGATATCCTGCAGAGGATAGCCAAAAGTCCGGCTAGCAGACCAAAGCCTATATACCTTCCATGTGTCGTATGCCAGACGTA
The DNA here is from genome assembly GCF_019279795.1 of Protopterus annectens. Taxonomy (NCBI): domain Eukaryota; kingdom Metazoa; phylum Chordata; order Ceratodontiformes; family Protopteridae; genus Protopterus; species Protopterus annectens. The sequence goes on from NC_056725.1 coordinate 1,388,611,282, forward strand.
TGCCCTACATCCACGACGTAATATACATATGCAACGTATGAGCACCAAATTCCTCAGAAGTGAAATGCCCAGAAGAACTAGAGCAACCAAAGAGGTAAAGCAAAAACATGTACATCCAGACCCTTGAGAAAAGCACCAGAAGAGTAAATTGCTCTGGTACAATGGGCACAAGTAGAAGAAAGCTACTTGCCATGAAAGGAATAGCAAAAGGAAATGGCCTTAGAGATACAGGGGGACAGTTTGCTTAGAAACAGCAAAACCCAATGTCCTGGAATGGAAAGAAATAAAATGCTGCTTAGATTTCCGGATATCTTTCATATTATCTAGGTAATACCTGAGCTTTGTAAATCCAAAGGGTGAAGAATTATTTCACCAGCATTCTCTAAAGAACAAGATTAAGGTCCCAAGGAGGAGAAATAAGGCTTCTTGAGTGTCTAATGTGAAGGGTGTCTTTCAAAAATTGGCCACATGAAATAGAAAGGGGGAGCAATGCTGTCTAGGCCAAAAAGGAGTCACCAACAAGACTTTGGGCATGTCCCATATGATTCTGAGCAGAGAAAGAGGGGGACATGCATCCAAAGCATCCCCTTCCAAGAAAAAGACAATCTGTCCACTTTCCAAGACAGAGGATTTGGCACTCTGGAACAGAAATGGGGAAGCTATCTGTTCAGATGGGAGGTAAAAAGATCGACTTGAGGAGTACTGATGTACTATTTCCAGGAACATCTCACTGTGAAACATCCATTCATGACAATCTGTCCTGGATCTGCTCAAAGTGACTGCCACAAGACTGTACTCCGAGGGAATGTAAACTGTGTGAAAAATTTTATAGCAGATTGCAAAGTAGTAGAACACATTATTCTGGAAGGGACTTTGGTGACATGAAGGTGCTGAAAAGCCTCAGAGTAAACTCCTGCCATTCCTTGTGTGGATCCTTACCTTTGGCTTCTTTTTTTAAAGAAACATCAGTTTTAACAAACTGAAGAGGTTCAGATCCCTGCCTAGGTTCAATGAAGATACCATGCACTTCTTCCATAACAAGAACCTGGGAAATCCTCTTAGGCCCCCTAACAATCAGCCATGGTTGTGGCTAGATCAGTGCACCCCTTTTTGGCTTTTTACTTAAGTGGCAGCCGAATGTCGGGGTGGGTGGATTTAGAGGCCATGCTACTCTAACAATTTCATATGCTGGTTCCCCAAATAAATGGAAAGGGACAATAAGCAACTTTAGAAAATCTTAGTGACAACAGCTGACAGATCGCATACTGAGTATGGTTGTACACAGCACTCAAACAAAAAAGACCGTGTTCATGTTTACCTTTACGGGGAATCTACCTCCCACACACGTGGTTTCCTTTCCGGAATGACATGTAAAAAAATAAAAAAGCAAAGAGGAAGAAAAGGACCCACAACAGGACATTTAACTTTAGAAGGCTCAGAAAGGAAGCTGAACCAACTCTAAATGCACTGCAGATTGAATTCAACATGCTGCTCGGACTGGCAGCAAACAAGTTGAAGATTTGGCATTCATATGTCACATATGTACATCTGACGTACGGCACATGGAAGGTATAAAGGCTTTGGTATGCTGGTTATACTTCTGGCTAAACTTGACTGGATATCCCACATATAAAGAATAGTGATAAAGGACACCTGATACACAGACAGAGAAAGATAGGAGTAATTCCTTAACAGACCATATCTTCAGATGTTCCTTTGTGTATGCCTAGGAACCTGTCTCTAGCTATGCTGGAGTAAAATTAGCTTCTAAGGCCTGGGAAGATACTGAGGCCACAACCCTGTGTCAGTATCAAAAGGGCACTGAACTCTGAAGAAGCAGAAGAATTAGAGTTTGAGGCTGACAAAAAGCTACAACTTACATCACAGCCTGCTCCCTCCAGCTCTTGTGATAATTAATAGGGTCATTAAGCTCTCACAAACCCTGCCAACAGATTCCTTAGTCACTAATTTTATGGGTTTCTCTATTACATGGAGCAGCTTCTGTCACACTACTTCTTAAATGACATGATTTAAGGTCATAAGCTTTCGGTGCTCAAAGTCCCAGGTTATATAGAAAAAGAAGTTATGTACTTACCATAACGTTCCATCTGAGTTGTTGCTTTTCATTTGTCTTCAACCTATGGGACTCTGATCCGGTTCAGAAGTATACACAAGCATGGAAGCCGAAAACCGTGCTCCTCCCCTACCCATAATAGTCCACTCTTCCTCCTCCCCCTCAGCACCACTCAACCCAGAGCAGAGCACCTTAACCACTGAAGGGTACACACACAAAAGACTCACTTTCCACAACACAAGCCCAAAGGCAGGGGGAAGAAGGGAGGGAAGGTTGACAACAAATGACAAGCAACAACTCAGATGGAACGTTATTGTAAGTACATAAGTTCTTCATCTGAAGTTGTTTTAATTTGGTTTTCAACCTATGGGTCAGAGTTCCTAGCTAAAATAACCTTGGGAGGCCCTCATGGAAGGATATATTGCAGCATGGCAGAGCAAAAGGAAGGCCTGCTCCTGGAGAAAATGTCTAACTTGTAATGAGAAATAGAAGTATGTGAAGAGGACCAAGTGGCAGCAGAGCAATTGTCATCCATAGGAACCCTGGATCAAAAAGCCGCAGAAGCAGACACTGACCTGGAAGAGTGCGCCCGGACAGGGCTACGTAAAGACATACCTTTAACGCGATAAACTGCAGAGATGCAACTGTAAATCTAATGAGCAAGACTGACTTTAGAAATAGGCTTTCCCAAACGGGGTTTTGTAAAAGATGCAAAAAGTTGATAAGACTGCCATAAATAACTGGTTCTGTCGAAACAGAACAGCAACTGCCTGTGCACATCAAGCAAATGCAATTTATATTCTCTTTGTTCTGATAATTTGGAAAGAAAAAGCACAGTTGTGTACACTTACCGTAAATGTAGATGTTAGAGTGTATTCATTGTTGCAGTCATTACATCTGGGTTATCTGCTTGCAGGTAGCCCTCAGTCAGCCTGAGTATCAAAGTCTTGGGTCCTGCATTGGTTGCTGTCACATCTTCCATAACGTCAGGTAGTCAGGGGTATAAAGCATGCCACCAATGCCATTACATCAGTTTTTCTTGCCCAGATGTCAGGTGCCCCCATAATGGGAAGCAATTAAATATAAGGTTACACCTCCAACAAAAAGCAAATACACCAGAAAGCTTAAGTATAGTAAACAGGAAGAGAGGTATATCCAATAGAAGTCGGGGCTGGAGGGAGAGTAACCAGGACTGCAACAGTGAATACACTAACATCTACATTTATGGTAAATGTACACAACTGTACTAAGTTCTTCGTGTTTCATGGTTGCAGTCATTACATTTGGGTAAATTCCCAAAACTAAGGAAAGGCGGTGGCAGTTATTGAGCATTAGGACTAGCTATTAGGCCCTGCAAGACTGCAGTGGCAAAATCAGCTCTGGATTTAGAAAAAACTGGCAGGTGGTAATGCTTGGTAAAGGTATGTACAGAACTCCAGGTAGCAGCTTCTAGGATGTCCCTGGTAGGAACACCTCTGTGAAAGGCTGCAGAAGTAGATGCAGCCCTGGTGGAATGGGGTCTTATCCCCTGTGGGGTAGGTTTTCTGTGGTGCTTATAGCAGAAAAGAATACAATGGCCTATCCACTTAGCAATGGTTTGCTTTGAAATGGCCTTCCTCTCTGCCCCTGCAGGAAAGGCAACTAAACAGCTGTTCAGATTTCCTGAGAGACTTGGTCCTGTCCAAGTAAAATCCAAGTTGTCTGTGCACGTCCAAGGAGTGCAGTATTCGTTCCCCTTTGTTCTGTGGATTAGAAAAGAAGGTTGGCAAATGAATGGACTGATTAAGAGCCACACTGGATACCACCTTGGGCATAAAGGAAGGACTGGTCCTGAGGGACACCCTGTCCACATGAAAGATGATGAAAGGCTCCACTGCCATGAGGGCCTGTAATTCAGACACCCTTCTTGCTGAAGTGATGGCTAGAAGGAAGGCTGTTTTCCAAGAAAGGAATTTCAACTCCACAGTTGCAGCTGGCTCAAAATGAGGTACAGTGAGCTTTTCCAATACAAACTTAAGGTCCCAGGCAGGAGTAGGAGCTCTCCTGGGTGGTTTTAAATTTTTGGCTCCTCTGAGGAATTGTTTCAGTAGGGGGTGAGAGAAGAGGGGTGGCTCAGTATTATAATGTGCTGAAATGGCTGAGGCATGAATTTTAATGGAAGTGAAGGAAAGGCCCTTGTGAAGCATCTCTGTTAAGTATTGAAGAATATGCGGTAAACTGGCCACTGCTGTGCATCAGCATAGGATTTTCTAGTACTAGGCCTCCTTGCCTCCAGGATGACATCAATCACTTGTTTGCTGAGGGATGGTATAGGAGACCTCAGGTAATTACCCAGGCTGCCAAGTTCAGGGTTTGAAGCTGGGGGTACAGAATCTGGCCCTCCTAGGACAGTAGGGAAGGAGTCTGAGGCAGGTGCCATGGTTCCAATAGTGACATACTGCTCAAGAGGGGGTACCAGTGTTGGCATGGCCAGTCTAGTGCAATGAATATTGTCCTTGGTTTGTCCTGTTTGATCTTTAGTAAAACTTTTGAGAGGAGAGGCAGAGGGGGGAAAGGCATAAATTGAGAGGCTTTCCCAGTTAAAGGATAAGGCATCCACTTTCCAAGCTTAGCTGTGGTGAGTCCTTGTGCAGAATTTGTCCAATTGGTAGCTCTGAGGGGAGGCAAACAGGTCTATCCCTGGGCTCCCCCCACTTGTTTCTCAGAATGTTGAATATCTTTGGCTCCAGTTTCCACTCGTGTGGGTCCATGAGATTTTTGCTTAGGTCATCTGCCAGTGTATTTAGCTTGCCTGGCAGGAATTGAGCTTGTAGGTGCACTTGGTAGCTCAAGGTTGTGTTCCACAGAGCCATGGCTAGTCTGCAGAGGGGGGTATGAGTGGGTTCCCCCCTGCTTGTTTATGTACCACATAACAGTGATGTTGTCCGTCTTTACCAATAATTGTCCTGGAAAAATGTGGTCCTTGAAGGCTGTCAGAGAATTCTGTACAGCTATCATTTCTTTTTGATCGATATGACTATGCATTTGACTCTGGTTCCATTTGCCCTGAATGCACTGCCCTGCCAAGTGAGCCCCCCATGCATAGTCTGATACGCTTGTTAGGGTTTGGGCAGCAGGGGGTAGAGTGAATGGCAGTCCCTTGTTGTGGTGGCAGGCCTCTGCCCACCAAAGGAACTCTGTCTTTATACAAGGAATGATGGGAATTATTGATTCCAGGTCCTGAGAATGTTGACACCATAGGCTTTTTAGATACCACTGTAGTTTCCTCATATGCAGTCTTGCATATGGAATTAGTAGAATGCAAGAGGCCATGAACCCCAGGGCTTGCAGTATTTTCCTTGCAGATAGCTGGGTCTTTGTGGCCAGTAGTTTGACGTAGCCTGTCAAATAAACGTGTTCCACTGGCATGAGGTAGGCCATCTGGGAAGATGTATTCAAGCTTGCGCCCAGGAATACAATTTGTTGGCAGGTACTAGGTGAGATTTCTTTTCGTTTATGGTGTACCCCAGTGAGGTTAGCAGTTTCTTTACAAATGCCAGATGATTTAATAGTATGTCTTGGCTTTCTGCCTGAATTAGACAATCTTCCAGGTATGTGTATATTTGAATATTCCTTTGCCTGCAGAATGCAATGACTAGAGCTACGCACTTTGTGAATACCCTGAGCTCAGTAGACAAGCCAAAGCGCAGTGCAGAGAACCGATAATGCATGTAGCCTGCTCTGAAGCGTAGGTATTTTCTGCAAGATTCCCTTATCGAGATATGCAGGTATGCTTCCTTTAAATCCAATGTTGCCAACCAGGCATTTTTGCCTAGCATGGGAAGCAGCTGATGAAGAGTTAGCATTTTGAATTTTGGGATTACCAAAAAGGTGTTTAGGATAGACAAGTCCAGGATAGGACGCCAGGTATTGTTTTTTCTGGGTACCAGGAAAAGTCTTGAGTAAAAACCTTGTCCCCATTCCTCTTCAGGGACAGGTTGAATAGTCCTGATACGTACAAGATTGAGAACCTGCTGTTGAGCCACTGTCCACTGATTTGGGAGTAGGTCTGGCCAACCGTTTGGGGTTGGTAAGGTGTGGAAGTGGAATCTGTATCCTTGGGAAACTATATTTAGAAGCCATTTGTCTTGGGTAATGAGTTCCCAATTTTTTTGCATGCAGGGCGATCTTTCCCCCTAAAGGAAAGAGTCAGTTGAGCAGGACTTGGAAGGTTAAGGGTTAAGTCATTGTGACAGTTTACTATAGGGGGGGTGTCTTACCACTTCCAGCTTTGGAAGAGGGAGCATCCCACTGCTTAGGCCTGTGAGTACCTTGAGACTGAAGCCTGGGTGGTCTGCTGGTCCTGGGTTTGGACTAAAAAGGCCTGGAAGAGACAGGAAAGGACCAATTCTTAGAAGGCCAGTGCCTACTAAATCTGGGAGGCTGTACTTGCAGGAAATCTTTAACAGCTTGCATAGATTTAGCTTTTTCCTCCATCTTTTTAAGTACTTCTGTTTTGTTGCCAAACAGGCGGTCTTGGTTTAAGGAGCATCCAGCAATTTAGCTTTAACATGATCTGGTAAAGTTTGCTCCTTAAGCCAAACATGCCTTCTAAGTACAGACCAGTGACAGCAGCCCTGCAATATGCCTCTAAGGAATCAAAACCACATTGAAAAGTATGTTTACCAACTTGTTCAGCAGAATGCATTAAATCCTGTACTTCTTTATTTTCAGCTCAGTCAGGAATCAACATAATTTTCTGTTTAAGTAATCCAATAATATGTTGCTGATATTTAACATATGAAACTGGCAGTTTAAGGCCCTAATGGCCAAAGTAGCAGAAGTGTATACCTTCTTACCCCATCTGTCCAGGGCCCTGGAATCTCTATCAGAGGGGGTAGGGTTTTTGGCAGTAGTAGCCTTAATGCCTTTGGGTCCCTGTGAAATGGTCTCTGGATCCGCAGTAGGATTCTTAAAAAGGAACTTGTGAGAGTCAGGTACTCTAATACTGGTCAGGTTTCCTGGGAGCCGGAAGTAAAGTGTCTGGGGCCAAGCTAGATTCCATGAAGGCATTATCTACAATTTCCAGTACAGGAGGGAAAACTAAAGGCCTGTGTTGAGGTAAGAGTAAGAATTTCCTAAGCCTCTTTCTGGAGTCAGAATAATCCTGGCTTTCCCAGCGGAAATGCTCCCTAAGAATATGCAAAGTTTTACCAAAAGAGAAATCTTCTGGAGGGGAAGCAGAGGGAATGGAGTCCTCTGCATCAGAATCCTCATAGGTAGACGAGGACAAATCCTGGTCATCAGATATAACAGAAATTTCAGAATCCTGATCAGAAGAATCAGAAGGAAAATCAGTTCCAGGTCTCTTAGAGGGAGAAGAGTGGCTTCCCCTGATTAGAGTAATAAGGTCTTCAGTCATTCTTATCATTTGTTTTTAGGCATAAGGGCCTGACCATGCGGTGTGGGCGTCAGTTTTCTAGGCGTGGATCGAGTTTTAGTCCTTGAAGAAGATGGCGGTTTGATATGCAAGTCAGTAGGCCTGAATACACCCTCAGAAGCCGGTGCCAGCACAGCATCTCCGGACCCATCTAAGGTAGAGACATCCGCAGGTTATATAGTCAAAGCATCTTGTGGCATACCAGACTCTGAATGGGTCTCAGTAGAGGCCAGTGAATCTGAAGTAGTGGTTATCAGGGGCTGCGAAAGCGTCTTATTGAGTACCGGTGAACTGGCGACGAGCTTAACGGAAGCGTCATCGGCAGCTTTGAACCTATGCGGTCTGTCTTCATCTTTACATTTTTTAGGAATATCGGTAGTCGGATGGCTTACCGAAGCCATTTCTGGATAATTGAACAGAGTACCAAATCAGATAGATCCAAAAATTAACAGATGACGAATAGTTTGAGGATTGAATAAGGCACAAATCCGACAGCGAGGGACGTCGTGGTCTGGGACTAAGCAAGGAATGCAGTACGAATGAAAATCTTTGAGGTATTTGCTTTCCACAGGAAATACAGTTGTTAACTTTTACTGACATCGGTTTAGAGCAAGAAAAAGGATCCCCAACGGGGTACTTAGCTTTTTCTAAGACTTCAGATCTGAAACTCGAAAACGAAAATTTCACGAGTCGGCCGACCGGCACTTGTGAACTGCTTCTGCTTCAGGCACTGCACGGCAAGAAAGACTGAAGTAATGGTGTCAGCTGCATGCTTTATACCCCTGACTACCTGACATCATGGAAGATGAGACGGCAACCAATGCAGGACCCAAGACTTTGATAATCAGGCCGACTGAGGGCTACCTGCAAGCAGATAACCCAAATGTAATGACTGCTACAGTGAAACCCGAAGAACATCTGGCAAACTAATCACCTGGTTAATGTTGGCTTCGGAATCCACCTTCAGCATGAAGGAGGGGGTTAAGTACAGAGAGTCGCACTGTCCTTACGGAAGGCAAGACAGTGAGGCTTAACTGACGCCTGCAATTCAGATACCCACTTGACAGTAGTGATAGCCATTAAGAAGGCCCTCTTCCAAGATAGAAACTGTAAATCCACAGTGGCAGCTAGTTTGAAGGGAGGAGAAACAAGGGCTTGCAAAACCAAAGTAAACTCCCAAGGAGAAAGGTATCCTTCAAAAAGGCCTTGCAGAGTTTAGAAGCCAGAGAGGCAGAATTCTTATCCACATGGAAGTTAGTTAAGGCTGCCAACTGAACTTTAATCATAAAAAAACTATCTTCGTTGTAGAATATATGGGCTAGAAAATCCAAAATGGCAGGATCAGGAGCTGTAAAAGGATCCAACTTATGCTGTGATGCCCTGATGGAAAAATGATTCCATTTGCTGGAGTAAATTTTTCTAGTAGAGGCCTTTTGAGCCGCAACCAAAATCTTAACTGGTGAACAGACCCCGGGAGTTCTCACCATCAAAGAACTGGAGCAGCAGTGCTGTAAGCTTCAAACTGACTAAGCCTGGGTGTAGAACCCCTGACAGGTGTGGGAGGAGATCCAGAACAGGACACAGTCCAGAGTGGACACGCCACAGGAGACCGAAGACAGGGGAACCAAACTTGGCAAGGCCAGAAAGGGGCAATGAGGATGACTTTGCTCTTCAACCACTGAGATTTCTGAAGAAACTTGGGGATCAGAGGAAGAGTAGGGTAAGCATAAAGTAGACCGGAGGGCCAAGCATGGACCACAGCTTCCCTAGATGACTCCCCTAGAGTGGGGGCTCAGGGCAAAAAACTTGCTGCACTTGGCGTTGGAAGCAGAGGGAAAATGATCAAAGCAAGGACGACCCCCATTAACAAACGATCATGTCCACCACTGAAGGTTTCAGAGACCACTTGTAAGGCATCAGAATGGTTCTGTTGAGCCTGCCCATGTTAGATTTCCCCGGAATGTACATTGCCACCAGAAAATGGTTGAAGAGATCACCCACTCCCACAATCTCATAGCCTCGCGGCATAAAGGATAAGATCTGGTCCTCCCCACCCCACCGTTTGTTGATATACCAGACAACGAAGTAGCTCCATTGCAGGGTAAAGAATTAGATCCCTACAGCAGACAAGGTCTTCCAGGCTTTCTCACTCTGGGTAAGAGTATCATGAATGGTAGATCACATCAAAGGGGGTGTTCATGAAGGACAGTTTAAAGGGTTTTGAAAAAGCACACAGTTGGAGCCAGGTGTGTCGCCTAATAGCAACCCCTGACGTGGCCACCCTCGAGCTACCCTCAAAAGCATGAGAAAGTAACTGCACGGGCATGTTCGAGATGGCTGTCAAGGTGGCCAGTCAGGAGGAGAAAACCACCTCCTCCTCCGACATGGATCCCGGGGCAGACGCAGAGAGTTCCTTACTAGATCTCTTGGCAGTCTGAAGGTGTGTGCCAAATAGTTCAACGCGCACAGAACAAAGGCAGCTGAAGCGTAAACTTGCTTCCCAAAGTGGTCCATCACCCTAGACTCCCTGTCTGGAGGATGGACAGAGGAGCTCTTCTGAGCCAGCTCCTTCTTGGTGGCTGCTGCAAACACCATGGCATCGACTGGGGAACCCTTGGACCAATGAGACCTGTCAGGAGGAGCACTGTGCATGTTGTCCAGGTGTTTGGGGATGGGCTGAACCATGTCTGGTTCCTTCCATGCCCTACAGGAGATGACATCTACCAACGGAACCGCAGGGAAGGGGAGGGACACCCAAGATGTAGAGGGCCCTACACCAAATGTCTCAAGGAACACAGACTCATCAGGGTTGGGTTTTTGGGAAGGCCATCCTCCTCTCTGATGCAGGCTCTCCATGAGGTCTCCAAATGAGGCATCATCAGGAGATGAGTTAGGGGACCCTTAGCCCCATCCAAGTCCTATCTTCTGAGAGACATTCTGGGTGGGGTGGTCTCTTGCACATATGCTTCAGAGGCACCTCCTCAGAGGGATACTCCGGAGAGGACTCGCAAGCTACAAGGGGGTTCCTTAAAAGTCACATCCTGGGGAGGTCTGGCAACAGACAGTCTCTGAGGAGGCAGGATGGATGACTCAGGCCCAAAAACAGAAAGAGCAGGGGTGGGCTCCAACAAGGGAAGTGTCAAAGCAGCTGAGAGGACCCTCTCCACCACCTCAAAGGCCAAAGGTGAGCTGAACCCTGAAGGCAGCACAGCCGAAGCTACTGGCGTTGAAGCCTCCGGGACCACCACCCACTGCACCGAAGGGGGAGTTGGAGCAGAGCTTTCCTGAGCCATAGCCATGAGGGAAAGAAACTGCTCCGATTGCCTTACAGCCAATGTCAACCCCTTGGAGCAGACGTCGAAGCTATGGCTTCGAGAGTCAGTAAGGTCCAACGACATCAGAGCAGAACCTCTCAAGGTAACCATCGGCATCAAGTTAAAAGTGCCTTTTGCCGCTGACACCTCACACTGGGAAACTTTGGCCCGAAGAACTCTGAAGCTGAATATTGGATCGGAGAAGCAGAGATCGGAAAAATCCAGGCTGCATGCTCACGGCTCTGGGGGGGATGGAGCAGGCAAAACCCTAAGCTGTATCAGAGCCCAAAGAAACTTCATCAACATCCTGTCCATCTCAGCTTCACACAGGCTCTGAGTGAACTGGACATAGAACACTGACCCTGGCCCAGAATGGGGCGGAAGGGATTGCAGACTTGGGAACTCTCCGGCTCTGGGGAGAAACGGGCAACTGGAGCAGAGGAGAACCCTGTACCACCACGGGCAGAGCCTTAGCAGGTGATTCGGCAGAGGAAGCCCAGTTAAGACGCCGCTTCCTATGCTGCTCCCACACTGTCGGGCTGGCCCCCTTCCCCAGGCTTCTTGGTGGGGGGTTTTGAGACCCAGAAGCAGTGGCGAGACCCAGAGAAGAATTAGTGGCAGAGGGCAAATGGCTCTTCAAAATCAACTGATTCCCTCTGTCGGTAAGTGTGTGATGATTAAAACCCGTGCATACTGAACAGGAGGAATCCAGGTGGGCTACCCCCAAGCACACCACAGAGTGTGGGCATCAGAGTGAGGAAACTTATGTCCATACACTGTACACTTTTTAAACCCAGCTGACTTAGGAAAGTCAGCCATACGGTAGATACTACAAAGAAAGAGAGAAAAGAAAGAAGACAGAATAACTTTTTTTTTTTTTTTTTTTTTTAACAGACACACAAATTTGTGTGTGCATGCGCGTGTATATATATATATATATATATATATATAGATATATATATATATATATATATGTATGTATGTATATGTATTTGAATTCACTTCAGAGTCTCAAAATTCCGAAACATCGAATTTCAAGATCATATGACCAATGTTTTGGAATATCAAAATTCTGAAACAAATCCAAAAAAAATTTAAATTTAAATGTTTCTACAAGAGGGAGCAAGCACACCCCACACCCCTGCTACTTAAATATTCAAATTCAGAGATAGCACTACAGTGAGGAAAAGGGAAATCTCCCATTCTGCGCTGCATGCACATCTCTGTTCACAATGTTGGGATTCCAAAATTTCGATCATATGGTCTTGGTCATATGAAATTTGATCTTTCAGGATTTCGGCATTGTGAAGTGTTCCTATATATTTATACAGCTATATATATATATATATATATATATATATATATATATATATATAGATATGTGTGTTTTTATACATACACATATGTATACAGATATATATATATATATATATATATACACACATCTATACATATAATAAAAATTCGTAGAAAAACAGTACAATTTTCATGTGTTGAACTTTGTCCCTCCCCGCAGAAACAGAGTTTTAGAGTTTCAAAAATGAAGACAGGAATAAATTCCCTCTCTCCAACCCCAGAACAAGTTAAACCAAACAAACAGTATAGTTTACTGTGTGTGTGTGTGTGTGTATATATATATATAGATATAGATATAGATATATATATATATATATTTATATATATATATAGATATAGAGATATACATATATATATATATATATATCTATATATATATATATATATATATATATATAGATATATATATATATATATATATATATATACACACATATATATATATATATATATATATATATATATATATATATATATAGATATATATCTACCTATGGATCTACTTCATTACAACGAAATTCCACTTCACCAAAACCCAAAACAACAAAATCACATCAACGAAACCCCACAACATCGAAACCCAAAACCACGAAACACAAATACACACATATGCACGCAACAACCCCAAAGTACCTAACACACAATACTACAAACCATATAGGCATGGGGGCAAGCTCCCTTGCACCCCCCACGCCCCCCCTTCTTTATTATTCTAACTCCGAGATCGCACAGACACAAGGCATACTCACACATTACATTCCCTCACAAACATACACCACACTCACAACATACACTTACACACACCACTACCCCTCAAACACACACTTACACATACATACTTACGGGCATGGGAACATCAGAAGCGCTAAACACAATCCTGTAATGTCGGGATTTTGAATTGTGCGCGTCTGGGGTTTCGATGTTCTAAAGTTTCGAACATCTGGTCCCACTCTTCCAGGTTTAGTGCACCAATGCAAAGTATAGAAGGGTAGGATGAGGATGGAAAAGACCTACTTTACAGACCTACTTTACCTTAACACTATCAGAAAAAAACCCTGGAGGAGCTCAGAAAACAGTCCCGTGCTGTTCGAACAAGCGGCAAACAAGATCTGGGAAGAGGGAGAGCAGGGTATTATGGATAGAGCAGGAGCTCAGATTTCAGCTCCAATGCTAGTGTATACAGCCAAGTCAGATCTAATCTCGGATCAGAGTCCCATAGGTTGAAGACCAAATGAAAACAACTTTGGATCAAAAGTTTTCTTTTTTAAACAATACACACTGCTCACAGGAAGAATACAGTGTGACCTTCAAAACAAAAAAAAAAAAAAAGTGAATTCCTTCAGTGGAATCTATTTCCCACAAAGACACTATTGGTGATTTCTTCCCATTATGTCAACCATGTAAAGAACTCCCAAATTTCTACAAAAAAGCTCTGTGTTCAACAGCTTAATATAATGCATTGCCCTAACACTAGCAAATAAGGCAAAAGTTTTTTTTTTCTACCCAGCCTCCTACTGATTCAAAACAGCAACAGGAAGCCAGTTATGCTCCAAGAGTGTCTGTAGCTCTGCAATTCTGGTCGACTGTGGAAATATCCACCTGCAACTAATTCTCATTTATACTACCATCCCTGCAATATCACCTTCAGCATGGTCTGCGCCATAACGGTTTAACTGATGCTGATCACAATGGATACAGGAGTAATCACACAACATCACTAACAACTGAGAATAAAGCTCATCACAAGTAAACTACATGAATTTTCTTCACAGACCCAAGAAAAAATACCTAAATACACTTGCCTTGCTGCTCAGGGACAATTTAAAAGCACACTGCAGCGACAGAAAGACCTTTCCTAAACAATAATTATCCAAAACTTAACACCCCCAATGTGCTCAATGAAGATGCTAAGATCAGTCATATGATCAAATGCCCTCTAGCAAAATTAACAGGAAGAAACAGAACCCCCCCCCCCAATTTCTGCTAAAAATGGGATCAACAGTACCTCAGGTGAGTCCATGTCTGTTACAGGAGTTATAGGGAGGAAAATAAATAATTCCCTTAGGACTGCTCTTTCTTGAGGAGTGCCTACAAAGGTGTAAAAGATAGCCATATGACAAGTCCAGAACCCAAAAGGCTCTGCAGATGACTCTCTGAGCTGCAGCAAACTAGGAACTTGCCTCAGTATATCTTTTAGGTTAATTGTGCTGTATTAGAACATGTTGGTAGTATGCTTACTGGAAGACATTACAATCAACACCCTAAGGAAGGCAAACCTACTTGACCAACTGGAAACCTTCCTCATCCTACACACATACCATTAATAAATACTCGGTAGACTTACAGGACCATGTCAATGAGGTATCAGAAGGTAGTAAACGCCTCTTCTCCTTTTGAAGCTCAAACTGCACCCTGGAAAAACTTCAAATAAGACATCACCCTAGATGGACCGAAACATAACATCCTACTAACTAATCACTAAACAGCCTGAGCCATACCACTGAACGCAGATATTCCTGAATCTGACTTTTCATCATACAACTGGGTGCAGTCTAAATTAGAAGACTATAGGAAAGCCTGCTGATGAAAGAGTATCCGTACAACTGTAACAGAATGACTGAATTCTGCCAGCTTTTCTAGAGTCTGTTCCAGCAAGAAGGGTCGAGACAGAAGAAACAAATCTTAAACAATCTAAGGCCCAAAGTGTGAAAGGAGACCACAATTTAGACTGCTGATACCTTTCTTCCTTTCATCTGTTAATTTTGGCTACAGATCACTGAAGTGCCCCTTCTGCCAGTCGCTGCACTTGTCACCTCTAAGGGCCACAGCTTCTCACACTATCTAGTGGATGGGCTAAAGTACTGGCAATTTATAGCTGTATACAGCATAGTCCTCACCCAGGCAGACATCCAAGCCCTGGTTTGATATCTAATAACTGTGGGAACTCAGGGTTCTATGACTTGAGTCTAAGCTGCAGGAAAACTCCAAAGTAGAATGAGACTGAAAATATAAAAGCGACAGAAAGCCACTGAGGCACAAGGACCAGGAAACTCCCAGCCAGGCATGACTGATGACTGGTGTAGACAACCGAAAACATTTAAAGAGCTACGTACTACAGACGGTTGCAAAGTTAGACTACAAGATTAGAAACAATGTCATTCTAAGGGGATCCAGTATCTGTCTGCCTGGGATGACATGATCAACAGACCACGATGCTTTGTCAGAGATGGAGTGCACCTGTTGCCCCTGGGATTCTGGATACTGGCTAAGGCTCTTGTTACCATTATAGTGCCTTTTTTAGGCAAGGTTCAAACGACAAACTCACCGCCATAGCAGGTGCAAGTAAGCAAAATCTGAGGGTAATGCTACTCAATGCTAGAAGTCTAAACCTCAAAATGCACTCACTCGAAGCACGCCTTAAGATGGAGAACACAGACATCTGTGCAGTAACAAGAGACTTGGTTCAAGGCTCCAGAGAGCACTCCTGCATTATGAGGCTATAATTCATACCACACCTTTCGGCCACCTAACCTGGACCGAAACACTAAAGGAGGAGGCGTATCCATATATGTTAAGGAAATCCACACCTCCAGGCTAGTTGCTCAACATAATGCATTCAAAATTATCCAAGTGCAGCTAACAATGGGCAAGACTGCAATCCAGGTTGTAGCTTGTTATAGTTCCCTGCCGGCATGCCCCAGGATGCCCACTCCACATTTCTTGATATACTGGGTAACATTAAGGTACAGCCCAATACCCTAATAATGGGAGATTTCAATACCCCAACATCAACTGGGAAAACTACTCAAGCACTTACTCATTTGCTCAACGTTTCTTGGAATTCATAAATTCCAACGCCCTGGATCAGCTTGTCCATAGCCCCACCAGGGGCGGCAATATATTGGACCTGGTCATTACCAATATGGGTAACTGATGCTCCATGCCAGAGGTCAACTCCTTGCTGGTCAGATCTGACCACAAGCTAATCACCCTAGATATCCATATCCCACCCCCACCTGCCATTAAGGAAACCACAGTAAAAAAAACTTCTCCAAAGCCAACTTCATACTTCTTAAGACAGAAGTGGCAAACTTCACGACACCCAGTCGGGAAATAGAGGTACGACTGCTGAATCCTATACAAATGCACTGTATAAGCACATACACGAGTGTATGGATCGTGCCATCCCCAACAGAACCAAGATGCTATCCTCCAAAAAAAGGAAGCCAGTCTGGTGGCCCTCTGCCATAAACAAACTCTACAACAGAAGGAAGAAGCTGTTGCAAAAAAGAATAAAATCCCATGACTACAGTAACTCCCTGGTCAGCCTCAGTAAGAAGCTGTGATACCTCATATAATCATCCAAAGTTAACTAAGAAAATAAAACTGCCACTGATTCTAAAGACAACCACAAAGCATTCTACAGCTATGTCAAGAATCTTAATAGCAATACTCAGATCTGCTCTGAGCTACAACACAATGGCACTAGATATACAGAAGCAACTGATATCGCCAACATCCTGGCAGAAAGATTCAGTGCAAACTTTAGCCACCCCTCACTCTCCAAAAGGCCCATCTCTATAACGGAAGAATGCAAAGCCCCTGCAATCACAGATACACAAGTAAAAACTGCACTCTCCAAAGCCAGGAACACAGCAACCATGGGACCAGACAACATCCCAGGCTGAGTTCTGCACAAACTACAGAATCAACTGGCACCCCACCTAAGTACCATGTTCAATCATAGCCTCACTCCAGGCTTTGTGCCTACTGAATGGCGCACAGCGACTGTTATCCCACTCCACAAAGGGGGTGCCTCCACTCACCCCAGGAACTGCCACCACGTTAGCCTGACAAGCCTGGTCTGCAAAGCCATGGAACATATCACCTTGGAACTTATAAACAAAGACATAGGTAACCTCCAAACCCTGGACCCCACTCAGTTTGGGTTTATAAAAGGCAGATCATGTCTCCTAAACCTGACTGAGTTCTTTGAGGCAGTCACCAGAGCCGTGAACGAAGGTACGGTGTTGCACACAGCCTATCTTGACCTCGCCAAGGCTTTCAAAACCATCCCCCAATCTGGAATTATAGATAAACTGACTGGACTAGGCATAAATCCCTATGCCGCAAGATGGGTGGCCAACTGACTCACTGACAGAACCACACAGTGAAAGTAGCAGACTCCAAATCCAACTTCAGACCAGAGACAATTGCAGTACCACAGGGTTCAGTCCTGGGTCCTCTTCTGTTTGGTATCTACTTCGCAGAAGTCCAGGCTAATACAGCAGGTCTTTGGCTAATGAAGTTTACAGAGTACTGCAAACTAGGTCCCATAGTAGAATTGCCTAATGATATGGACATTCTACAATGGGGCCTCACTGAGACTGATGCTTGGTGTAAAAGTTGTGGCCTCAAGCTCAATGCCAAGAAGTGTATTGTCATCCACTTTGGGAAAAACACTGTACCCATGAACTACCATATAGACAGTAGCCTACTAAATACCTGAAGTGTGATGAGACCTTGGGACACAGGTAGACAGCAGACTCTCCTTTGATAATCACATCGCCATAGTAGTCAGGAAATCCTTCTACATGGCACACCTCAACACAAAGGGGTTCTCCTCCAGAAAAAGAGAGGTCATTGTTCCTCTCTACTCATCCCTCATCAGACCCATTACAGAGTACAACACACCCCCACTTGGCATGCATCTTGCAAGACACCTACAACTAGAAAGGCCACAGAAATACCTCACCAAGAGGATTACCGGCATCAAACAGATGCCATACACAGACCATCAGATAAAACTCTAGCTCTACTCTGTCGCATACTGCCTATTCAGAGGCGACCTCTGCCTAACATACAAAGCCATGTCAAACCCAGATCTGTTGGACATGCTACACTTCAAGAAATCCCACATCTCCAAGCCACATGCTCCAGGGACCTAAACCTTGTCACCACAATAAACAAAACATGCTGGAGGGATAGAGTCCTGTCTCAGAGACTTCCCATGCTCTGGAACAAACTACCCATTTATGTCAAACAAAGCTCCTCATTAGCTCTCTAAGAAAAATCTTGACAATTGGATGGGAAATAAGAATTTCACATCGGGGATCACTTCTGTGGCTCTGCTCGATAGGGGGACAGAAAAATAATTTTCTTGGGTGGCCAGGGAGCTTTTTTGGCTAGGCTTATATGGGCCCTAGGGCCAATAGCCTAGTACCTACCTATGAACCTAAGAAAGCTACAGTAGCAGCTGCAGGAGCAAGTCTGACAATGTTAAAAAGTGCCATCAAGACCTCAGATTTTGAATATTTTTTATACAAAATGG
Organism: Protopterus annectens; assembly: GCF_019279795.1. Taxonomy (NCBI): domain Eukaryota; kingdom Metazoa; phylum Chordata; order Ceratodontiformes; family Protopteridae; genus Protopterus; species Protopterus annectens. The sequence continues at coordinate 1,388,629,776 of NC_056725.1, forward strand.
AGGAGGGAAATGTAAGCAAATCTCTCACCATAAAAGTAATAAATGCAACACTTGTTAATACCCCAGGAACTTGACTCAGAGAGAAGATCAGCAATGTTTAACCTATTATTGAAGGGGAAAAAAGAACATCTGTAGTACCCCATGAGATGAAGAAATCATTTCTTAATGTGAAGTCTCATTTAGAAAGAGATGGCTTTCAAACTGTCCACAATCAGAAGGTGCTAAGCTACAAGAAACATGTGCTACTGAGGGACCAAATTCTAAAGCCTAACAGCTTCCTTGCAAACAGGAAAACATCTCATCCCCCTTACCACACATTAGAGGAAATTATTACACAAATAAGCAAAAGCAAACATATAAAGAACTGTCTACATCAAGACATTTCTGCTCCTAGAAAAGAAAGAAAAATTCTGCAATAGCCACAGAACAGTTTTCAGCACTAAAACGATACAAGAGACCGAGCCTGCTACTTGAATGATTTCAAATACTGATGCCGACTGGAAAAGATTGGCACCTCAGCTACAGAGTCGACTGATCCCCTAACAGCCTGCACCTCGGATAGCTGCCACTCTTACTATGGCTTTGTTCGTATGTTTCCTTGTTTATTCAGCAACAAGTTTCTAGCCTCCAGGTTACTACTCTGAAGCTGTAGACCCCCTGCACACAATAGGCTAGCAACATGCAAGAGGTAGAAAAAAATAAGCTGACCCCTCCCAATTAGCTGTACAAGCTGGTACAGCCAGAGATGTTCTAGCCAAAAGGGTGTTTTAAGAAAGAGGAATACCCTTCCCCACCCCATTTAAATGGGCTGAAAAGACCTTCATTACCCAGGGCATCCCTGCATAGAAAATAGTAATGGGATTGCGGGATTGTTTTTCCTCTCCCGGTCCTCCCTCGACTGCTGAGTTTCTAATACATTCCCATGAACACTGAGAACCCCCACCCCATTAGGCTTCCATCTCTTCTGCGTACAAGCAAAATTTTGCCGTATTCATTACAATAGGTTCCTCCCCTTCAGGGAAGGAGTGCCATACACCATCTTCCTTAAGAGAACATTAAGGCACAAAGTGTTGAGTTGGGAGGCAGGAATCATAATATGCAGCCTAAGGGCAAGGATTTTTAGGTAAATGAATGGGGAAATCCTAATTAGACAGGAACATACATGTGGCATCACTCACATCACTATGCAAAACAATCATGCATACTCCAGTCCACCCCACCCACTCAAACAGGTAAAAGAAATGCAGCCAGTTTCCCAATCAGTTCACACCTACCTGCCTTCACTGGGAGTTGCCCAACTGCAAGCCGAAACCCAAATCTGTCCCACCTTTTATGGGTGAGCAGACACATGCCATTCATTCTTATTCCCTTCTCTACCCAGCTCCACCAGTGCACACACTTCTAGTTGAACTCCAGTCATATGAATAATAGTCAGGCCTCCATACCCCTACACCATGAAGCCAACAGAGTCAGGTGAAGCAAAGAAGTCTCTCCTGGGTTCCACAATGAAGACTCAGACTGTTGCAATC
>NC_056725.1:1388638804-1388671304 GCF_019279795.1 Protopterus annectens
TTGGGTTGAATCTCAAAGCTGAGGTTGGGTGGCTGGGTCTAAATAGGATTAGGAGAGGCTATAAGGACCTACAGAGCTGCAGTGGCAAAGCCTGCTCTGGATTTAAAGTAGAGAGGTAAGTGGTAGTGCTTGGTAAAAGTGTGCACTGAACTCCAAGTTGCAGCCTCTAAAATGTCTTTCGTTGGTACTCCTCTGAGGAAGGCTGCTGAAGTGGCTGCTGCTCTGGTTGAATGCAGCCTACTGCCCTTAGGCACTGATCTGCCATGTTGTGAATAGCAGAAACAAATGCAGTTGCCTATCCATTTTGAATTAGTCTGCTTTGAGATAGCCTTTCCTTGTGATCCTGCAGCATATGCCACTAAGAGTTGCTCGGTCTTTCTGAAAGCTTTAGTTCTGTCCAAGTATTAGCGTAGCTGTCTGTGTATATCCAAATAATGCAGGAGTCTCTCACCCTTATTCTGTGGGTTTGGATAAAAAGTAGGCAAATGAATGGTTTGGTTAAGAGCCACACTGGACACTACCTTAGGCAGAAATGTCGGGTTCGTCCTCAGAGAAACCCTGTCTGGATGGAAAATGATAAAAGGTTCCACAGCCATGAGTGCCTGTAACTCTGAGACTTGTCTTTGCAGAGGTTATTGCTAGGAGCAGAGCTGTTTTCCAAGATAAGAACTTTATTTCAGCTGTATTGGCTGGCTCAAAAGGTGGCAGTGTGAGTTTTTCCAAGACATAATTGAGGTCCCATGCAGGTATTGGTGTTCTCCTTGGAGGTCTTATGTTTTTGGCCCCTCTGAGGTACTGCCTTAGCAACAGATGAGGAAAAAATAGGTGGTTCCGTATTGTAATGAGCTGAAATGGCAGAGGCATGGAGTTTAATTGATGAAAAGGATAGGCCTTTGTCCAGCATCTCAGTTAGGTATTGTAAAATCGGAGGAATATTTGGTACAAATGTGTCAATTCCTTGTGCCTGGTTCCAAGCACAGAATCTTTTCCATTTTTCTGCACAAGATTTTCTGGTACTGGGCCTCCTGGCCTAGAAAATAACGTCCATCACTGCTTTAGAAAGAGGTGTGTTCTGAATGGCTACATTATCCGCCATGCTGCCAGATTTAGGGTTCTGAGTTTGCTGTGCAGGATCTGATTGTTTTGTTCGATCAGTAAGTGAGGAATTAGAGGCAATGTCAAGGCTGTGCCGTGAGACAAGCTCTTTAGGACTGGGTACCAGTGCTGGCAGGGCCAGTCTGGAGCAATCAGAATCATTTTTGGCTTCTCTTGTCTGACCTTTAGGAGTACCTTGGGGAGGAGAGGCAGAGGAGGAAAGGCATATACTGTTAGGGTTTTCCAGCTGAATGATAGAGCATCCACTTTCCATGGTTGCTTGTGATAAGTCCTTGTGCAGAATCTCTGTAGTTGGCAGTTGGGAGGGGAGGCAAATAGATCAATGTCTGGGCATCCCCATTTCTTTGTTATCATGCTGAAGACTTGTGGATCCAGTTTCCACTCGTGGGGATCCGTGAGATTTCTGCTTATTTCATCTGCCAGAGTATTTTTCTTTCCTGGCAGGAATTGTGCTTGCAGGTGTACTTGATAAGTCAATGCTGTATCCCACAAAGTCATGGCTTGTCTGCAGAGGGGGTAGGGAATGTGTGCCTCCCTGTTTATGTACCACATGACCATAGTATTGTCCATTCTTATCAGTTGTTGTCCTGGACGAAGCAGATTCTTGAAAGCTGTCAGGGCATTCTGAACAGCTAGCATCTCTTTTTGATTGATATGAAGATGCATCTGGCTTGTGGGCCATGTGCCCTGAATACATTATCCTGCCATGTGGGCCCCCCAGGCATAATCTGATGCACCTGTTATTGACTGCCTGGCTGTGGGTAGGGTGAATGGCTGTCCCTTGTTGTGGTGACAGGCCTGTGCCCACCATAGAAACTCCTGTTGCAGGCAAGGATTGAGGGTGATTAGTGTTTCCAGGCTGTGACAATGAGGAGTCCAAACACTTTTTAAATACCATTGTAGTTTCCTCATATGCAGTCTGGCATATGGAATTAGTAGAATGCAGGATGCCATGAAGCCCAAAGCCTGCAGAATTTTTCTTGCAGATAACTGGGTCTTTGTTACCAACATTTTGAAGTAAGAAGTCAGTTGCCTTTGTTTGTCTGGCGTGAGATAAGCCATCTGGGCCGTTGTATCTAAGCTTGCACCCAGGAATATTATCTCTTGAGAGGGTACTAGTTTTGATTTTTCGTTTACTGTATACCCTAGGCAAATCAATAATCTTTTTACAAATGCCAGATGCTTTAGTAGAATGTCCTTGTTCTCTGCTTGAATAAGGCAATCGTCCAAGTAAGGATATATTTGAATTCCTCTTTGTCTGCAAAATGCAATTACTTGTGCCAGGCATTTTGTGAAGACCCTGGGCGCAGTAGATAAGCCAAAGGGCAGTGCAGAGAATTGGTAATGCACTGAGCCAGCTATGAATCTGAGGTAACTTCTGCAAGATTGTCTGATTGGGATATGCAGGTATGCCTCTTTTAGGTCCAAAGTTACAAGCCAAGCCTTCTTGCCCAGCATGGGCAGTAGCTGCTGCAGAGTCAACATTTTGAATTTTGGGATGTCCAGAAATGTATTTAGAATAGACAGGTCCAGTATTTGTCCCCAGGCTTTATCCTTTCTGGGCAGCAAGAAAAGTCTTGAGTAAAATCCTTGTCCCTGCTCTTGCTGTGGTATTTGCTGAATGGCCCTCATGTCCATGAGGGGTGAAACTTGTTTTTGTGCCTCTGCCCATTGACTGTGTGGCAGGTCTGGCATACCTTTTGCCCTTGGCAGGGTGTGAAAGTGGAACCAGTAGCCCTGGGACACAATATTCAAGACCCATTTGTCCTGGGTGATCATATGCCAATTTTGAGAAAAAAGTGCTAGTTTTCCCCCTAAGGGGGCTGCCAAAAGATAAGTGCTTGATGCTGGCAGAAGAAAGTCATTGGGACTGTTTCCTGTATGGCTGTGATTGGGGCATCTGTTATCTGCCTCTTTGTGGCCTGTCAGACACTGGAAAGGACCAATTCTTTGTAGGCCAGTTCCTGCTAAATCTGGGTGGCTGTACCTGTAAGAAATCCTTTACTGTTTGCATAGATTTCACTTTGTCCTCCATTTTCTTCAACACCTCCTCTGCTTTAACACCAAATAAGGTATCATGCTGTAACGGAGCATCTAATAATTTTGCTTTAACATGATCAGGCAGATTCTGTTCCTTTAACCAAGCATGCCTCCTAACGACAGAACCCATAAATGCAGCCCTGCAATAGGCCTCCAAAGAATTAAAACCACATTTCAATGTATGCTTTCCCACCTGTTCAGTTGCATGCAATAAATCCTGCAATTCCTTATTTTCTGCACAATCAGAATTTGATATTTTCTGTTTTAGCAGTGACATTAAGTATTGCTGATATTTAAGCATATGAAATTGACAATTTAAGGCCCTCACAGTCAAAGTAGCAGAAGTGTAAACCTTTTTTCCCCATCTGTCCAGTGCCCTTGAATCCCTATCAAAGGGGATAGGGTTTTTTGCAGTAGAAGCCTTGACCCCTTTGGGACCCTGAGAAATAGTTTTTGGGTCAGCAGCAGGGCTTTTATAAAGAAATTTATGTGAATCTGGAACCCTGTAGTATCTGTCTGGTTTAACAGGGGCAAAAGTCAGGAGAAAGACTTGTCTCTGAAAATACATCTACAACGTCTAACACAGGAGGAATAGCAAGAGGCCTGTACTGAGGTAGTAAAAGAAAATCTCTAAGCCTTTTCTTAGATACGGAGTAGTCCTGGCTCTCCCAGTGGAAGTGCTCCCTCATGGTATGCAGGGTTTCCCCAAAAGAATAATCCTCAGGAGGAGAGGCTGAAGGGATAGATTCTTCAGCATCAGAATCCTCATAAGGAGGAAGAGAGTATTCCTGTTCAGAGGCGGAGTCAGAGGAAATGGAAACCTGATCTGAAGATTCATATTCTGTCTCTTGCCTAGGCCTCTTGTCAGGAGGGGTATGGGAACCCCTGATCAAGGTAATTAGGTCTTCGGCCATTTTGAGCATCTTTTTTTAGGCATAGAAGTCTGTCCAGAAGAATGCTGTACTTGTTTCTTTGTCTTTAGAACTGCTTTAGTCTTTGCTTTGGAAGCTGAAGTAGACTTTACATATAACTGTGTAGGTCTGAAAACACCCTCAGAAGACTATGCTTGCTCAGCGGCTCAAGACCCATCTGAGGGAATAGTTTCCGAGTGTCCAATACCTCGAGTATCCAGAGGCCTAGCTGGCTCCATGTGGGAGTCAGCAGCCTGTGGCTCTGAGGTAGCGGGCGTCTGGGGCTGCGAAAGCGCCTCACTGAGAACCAGCAACTGGCTTAGAGGAAGCCTAGTCGTCGGTTTTGGACATCGGATGCCTGTCCTTTTCTTTTTCCTTGCGTTTTTTATAAACTCCAGTCGGCTGTTCCGACGGCATTATATAATTGAATCTTCGGCCAAAGTAATGAAAAGCAAATTCGTACCGACGCTTAATAGTGCGTTGGTTAAATCTAGCACAAAACCGACAACTAGCAACATTGTGATCAGGGCCTAGGCAAGGAATACAGTAAGAATGAAAATCCTTATGAGGTATTTGCTTCCCACAAGAAATACAACTGTTATCTTTTTCTGACATCAGTCTGGAGCAAGAAAAAAGTTTCCCCAATGGGGTACTTAGCTTTAATGAAGACTTCGGATCTGAAATTCATTTTTGAAAATCTCAGGAGTCAGCCGACCGGCACTTGCAAACTGCTTTTGCTTTGGGCGATGCGCGGCAAGAAAGACTGAAGAAAATGGCGTCCGCTGCATCTTTTATACCCCTGGCGCACTGACGTCAGGGAAGAGGTGACAGCAACCGACGCCGGACCTAGACTTTGGAATTCAGGCCGACTGCGGGTAGCCTGCCAGCAGGATAACCCAAGTGCAATGACTGCAACAGCGAAACACGAACATCAGGGGGTTGAAGGGAGGTCTCTTAGGTGAGTTCAAGTGATGGATGAATTTTAAAAATTGTTTTACTTTAGTTCAAGAAGTGGAGGGTTTAATAGTCATGCAGGCAGAGATAACAGAAAGTACAGTTGTGTACACCTACCATAAATGTAGATGTTAGAGTGTCTTCACTGTTGCAGTCATAACTGTAGGGTGCTCCTGCCGGCAGGCAGCCCGAGGTCGGCCAGAATCCCAAAGTCTGGGTCCGGCGTCGGCTGTACAAGCCAGTACCCTGACGTCAGTACGCTCTGGTACATAGCCCTCAGCCGACGCCATCTTCTCCAGCCTTTCTTGCCCTAGATGTCAGAATTCCCCAATAAATCATAAATGAATCCAACAAGGAAACACAAATACACCACAAAAGAGAAAAAGAGGGATAGGAGGAGGAAACACGACTGCAACAGTGAAGACACTCGAACATCTACATTTATGGTAGGTGTACACAACTGTACTATGTTCATCGTGTTTCACTGTTGCAGTCATAACTGTAGGGTGGAATCCCAAAGCAGTGAAAAAAGGGAGGAGGTTTAGACAGAAGAAGGGGCAGCAAGAAGACCCTGCAAAACAGCAGAGGCAAAGCCTGCCCTGGTCTTAGAATACAAAGGGAGATTGTAGTGCTTGGAAAAAGTATGCACAGAACTCCAAGTGGCAGCTTCCAAGATATCCTTGGTAGGAACTCCCCTGAGAAAAGCTGTAGAAGTAGCAGCTGCTCTAGTAGAATGACTTCTCACAGTACCTGGAAACTGTTTTCCATGATGAGTGTAACAAAATCTTATTCCATAAGAAATCCATTTAGAAATAGTTTGTTTGGAAATAGCCTTTCCAAGAGAACTGGAGGCAAAAGAAACAAACAATTGGTTAGATTTTCTGAACTCTTTAGTCTTGTCCAAATAAAATCGTAACTGTCTGTGCACGTCCAAGGAATGCAAAATCCTTTCCCCTTTATTCTGAGGATTAGGAAAGAAGGTAGGAAGGTGAATTGTTTGATTTAAAGCCACTTTCGAAATCACCTTAAGCATGAAAGTAGGATTGGTCCTCAAGGATACTCTGTCCTGGTGGAAAATAAGGTATGGTTCCACAGCCATGAGAGCTTGCAACTCTGAGACCCTTCTGGCAGAAGTCAAAGCTAACAAAAGAACTGTCTTCCAAGATAAAAACTTAATATCTGAAGATGCAGCAGGCTCAAAAGGAGGCAAAGTAAGTTTTTCTAAAACATAATTAAGATCCCAAGCAGGAATAGGAGGGGTCCTGGGAGGCCTTAAATTCTTAGCCCCTCTCAAGAATTGTCTCACCAAAGGATGAGAAAAAACAGGGGGATCACAGTATTGAAATGAGCAGAAATAGCAGAAGCATGAATCTTAATGGATGAAAAGGAAAGTCCATTAGACAAAAGATCCGAAAGGTAAAGCAAAACAGAAGAAAGATCAGGAACCAGAGGGTCCAAGCCTCGGTCCTGCATCCAAATGCAAAATCTCTTCCATTTAGAGGCATATGATTTCCTAGTGCTAGGCCGTCTAGCTTCCAAAAGAACATCCAAAACTTGTTTGGGAAGACTAGAAGAAATCAAATTCCTTAGAAGAGCCAAGCTGCCAGGCAAAGGGTCTTGAGATTGGAATGTAGCAACTGACCCTGATGCTGGGACAGATGAGAAGGGTTCAGAGGGAGAATCCAAGGAGGCTCCAAGAACAGGTGCTTTAAAGTTGGATACCAAAACTGTCGAGGCCAATTTGGAGCAATCAAGATGAGGAACTTGGGCTTGTCCTGTTTTATCTTTAGTAATACCCGAGGAAGAGGAGGGAAGGCATATCCCGAAAGTTTTCTCCAGTTGAAGGACAGGGCATCCACTTTCCAAGCTGTTTTGTGGAATGACCTGGTGCAAAAGTGAGGCAGCTGATGATTGAGATGGGATGCAAACAGATCTATCTGGGGGCATCCCCAAACTGCAGTAATCCTTTTGAATAAGTTGGTGTCTAGCATCCATTCATGAGGATCTAAAATGTTCCTGCTCAGGCTGTCTGCAAAGGGATTCTGTTCTCCTGGTATGAATTTGGCCTGGAGATGTAGATTCAGATTTAGAGCTGTGTCCCATAAAGCCATAGCTAGTCTGCAAAGGGGGTACGAATGAGAACCCCCCCTGCTTGTTTATGTACCACATGACTGTGGTGTTGTCTGTGTAAATCAAAAGAGGCCCTGGATGTAAAAGGTTCTTGAAGGCTAGAAGAGCATTTTGAACTGCCAACATTTCCTTCAGATTGATGTGCCAGTGAAGATGATCCTTTGTCCAGGTTCCCTGCTGGCAATTGCCTAGAAAATGTGCTCCCCAAGCATAATCCGAGGTGTCCGTGGTTATGATTTGAGAAGGTTGAGGAAGACGGAAAGGCTTTCCTTTGTTTAAAGCACACTCCCTGGCCCACCAAAGGAACTCCTTCTGGAGGCAGGGGATCAGAGGAATCTGTCCAGATCGTGGTAATGCTGCGACCATACACTTTTCAGATACCATTGAAGCTTTCTCATATGGAGCCTTGCATTTGGAATCAACAGAATGCAGGAAGCCATGTAGCCCAGAGCCTGCAGGAATTTCCTTGCAGTGAGCTGAGGTAGAGTTGCCAAAGTCTTGAAAATTGAAGCCAGCTGTATTTGTTTTTCTGTAGTGAGGAAGGCCCTTTGTAAGGTTGTATTTAAGAGGGCTCCCAGAAATACCATTTGTTGAGAAGGGATCAAATGTGACTTTTTTGTGTTTACTGAAAATCCCAGTAGGAGGAGAAGACGTTGAACAAAATCCAGATGTTGAAGTAAAAGATCCTTGCTGTCTGCCTGAATAAGGCAGTCGTCCAAATAGGGGTAAATCTGAATCCCCTGGAGTCTGCAATAAGCCACTACTGGTGCCAGGCACTTGGTAAAGACTCTGGGCGCAGTACATAAACCAAAGGGCAGTACAGAGAATTGAAAGTGTCTCGATCCTGCCTTGAACCTGAGGAATTTCCTGCGTTCCTGCCTGATGGGAATGTGTAAATAAGCTTCCTTTAGGTCCAATGTCACCATCCAGGTGTCCTGAGAGAGCATTGGAATCAGCTGCTGTAGAGTAAGCATCTTGAATTTTGGAATTTCCAAAAAGCTGTTTAACACAGAAAGGTCCAGAATAGGTCTCCATGAGCTTTGTTTTCTTGGAACCAGAAACAGTCTCGAATAAAAACCTTTTCCCATCTCTGAGAGTGGAACAGGCTCTATGGCTCTCATGGCCAGAAGAGCATCCACTTGATTTAAGGCCTCTGACCATTGATGTTTTGGCAGATCTGGCCAACAGAAAGCCCTTGGCAAGGTATGAAAGTGGAATTTGTAGCCTTTTAAAATCACGTCCAATACCCATTTGTCCTGGGTAATACGAGTCCAATTTCTGTAAAAAAGAGAAAGTTTTCCGCCGAGAGGGGCATCCAGGTAAAGAGGTCCCGTAGCCCAACCGAGAGAGTCATTGAGTTTGCTTTCTTTGAGATTGGGATCTGTCTTCTCCCCTTCTAGGTGAAGAAGCAGTCCATTGCCTCGATCTGTAGGAGGCCTGAGCTTGGCCACGACCTCTGGAGCGTCTACATCTTCCCCTTTGAGGCCTGTCAGACGTGGGAAAGGACCAATTTTTGGAGGGCCAATTCCTGGAAAATCTAGGAGGCTGAACTTGCAAGAAATCTTTCACAGTTTGCATAGATTTTGCCTTTTCTTCCATCTTTTTAATAACCTCCTCAGCCTTAGATCCAAAAAGAACATCATGCTGAACAGGGGCATCTAATAATTTAGCCTTAACCTGTTCAGGTAAACTTTGCTTACGAAGCCAAGCATGTCTCCTGATAACAGTACCAGAGGCTGCGGCCCTGCAAGAAGCATCCAAAGCATCAAAACCACAATGCAAGCTATGTTTGTTCAGTTGCATGCAATACATCCTGTAGTTCCTTATCTTCTGCACATGCAGGAAGGGAAGCAAGCTTTTGCTTTAAAACAGACAAAAGAAATTGCTGATACTTAAACATATGAAACTGGCAATTTAAAGCCCTAACAGAAAGGGTAGCAGAAGTATATACCTTTTTGCCCCACCTGCCTAAGGCACGAGAATCCTTCTCAGAGGGTATAGGATTCTTAGAAGTAGCAACTTTAGCAGCCTTAGAACCCTGAGATATAGTTTCAGGATCTGCAGAAGGATTCTTAAATAAGAACAAATGAGACTCAGGAACCCTATAAAACCTATCAGGCTTAGAGGGAGCAGGAGGCATGGAATCAGGATTCAAATTAGCCTCGGAAAAAGCATCATCCATAATGTCAAGAACAGGAGGGATAGCCAAAGGCCTATGTTGAGGAAGAAGGAATTCTCTAAGCCTCTTCTTGGAAGCAGAATAATCCTGACCTTCCCAATGAAAATGTTCCCTCATCTCATGTAAGGTTTCCCCAAAAGAAAAATCTTCAGGCGGAGAGGCAGAGGGCAAGGAGTCCTCAGCATCCGAATCCTCATAAGGAGGAAAAGAATATTCCTGATCAGAGGAAGAGACAGAAGATATAGAAGCCTGGTCAGAGGAATCCATAGGAACATCCTGTCGAGGCCTTTTCTCAGGGGGGGGGTGAGAACCCCTAATCATTGTAAGCAAATCTTCAGCCATCCTTAACAATTGCTTCTGTGTCCTGGGAGTAGATTCAGAAGAAGCTTGAGCAGGAGCTTTAGACTTAACAGGAGTCTTTGTCTTTGCCTTTGAAATAGTGATGTGAGAAGGCCTGAATACCCCCTCAGAAGCCGGTACCTGCACAGCGGTTCCGGACCCATCCGAGGGAGCGACGTCCGAAGGTCCTGCAGCAGATAAAATAGAAGGCCTTGATGGCTCCCCATGGGAGTCCGTATCGGCCATCGGTTCAGAAGTGGCGGACGACAGGGGCTGCAAAAGCGCCTCACTGACGACAGCCGAACCGGACGCCGGCTCCAGCTGCAACGAGTCCTGTTTGGACCTCGGAGGCCTGTCCTTGTCTTTGCGCTTCTTTTGAATTCTGGTAGTGTCAGACGACATTCTATAATTGAAGCGTCTGCCAAAGTAATTCAGAGCCCAGTCGTACCTGCGCTTGATAGTACGAGAATTAAACCTGGCACAGAACCGACAACAAGAAACGTCGTGGTCAGGGCCTAAGCAAGGTAGACAGTAAGAGTGGAAATCTTTATGAGGTATTTGTTTTCCACACGTAATACAATTATTAACTTTTTCTGACATCGGAGGAACAAGAAAAAGATTCCCCAACGGGGTACTTAGCTTTGAGAAGAGAAGTAAGAACTTCGGACCAACAACAACCAAAAACGCTGTTCGAAAATCGCCAACCGACTAGCGAGCTGCTTTCCACCGCACGGCAAGAAAGACTGGAGAAGATGGCGTCGGCTAAGGGCTATGTACCAGAGCGTACTGACGTCAGGGTACTGGCTTGTACAGCTGATGCTGGACCCAGACTTTGGGATTCTGGCCGACCTCGGGCTGCCTGCCGGCAGGAGCACCCTACAGTTATGACTGCAACAGTGAAACACGATGAACATCAGGTGTGCCTTAATGGAGGAACATGCTAGTCTACTTTTAGTAACTCATAACTGGAAACTCCATTCAAAAAGGGGCCCTTATTCTTTTGAAGAAACTAGATAGAAAATCTTTTCCACTTGGATAATTAAGAATTTCTAGTTGTAGGTTTCCTTACCTCCTGCAGCATATTCTCTGAAAAACTGGAGTCTGAAAAGGGTAAAAAAAACAAAGGGTAAAGCAGACAACTAAAACTGGGATGAAGAAAGAACCTGAGGAATTTCCTGAAGGTGGAATGGATGGGGATGTTGCGCAGGTATGCATCGTTCAAGTCTAAGGACACCAGAAAGGCTTGTGTAAAGATGAAAGGCAGCAGATTTTTCTAGGAGAATATTTTGAAAGATGGTAATTCCAGAAAGGTGTCATGAGATTGGTCTAGTTTGGGCCAAGTACCCTCCTTCTTGAGGACAAGGAAGAGTCTTGAATAAAAACCTTTTCTGAGGGCGAGAGGTGTAGCAGGTTCTATTGCTCCCTTGGAGAGAAGGTAATGATGACAGGTGGAATGAGGTGGTCCTGACTGGGCGGATGTGGAGAAATTCCCCTCTAAGTATATCCCCTCCAAGGCATTTTGCAACCATCTTGTACAATGAGTAACACCAGTCTATCTGACATGATGAATTCCCAAAGCTGTGAGTGACAGAGTAAGACTCTTGGACAACTGAGTTTTTGGAACAAGGAGGGAAGGTGGAGCAGAAGATGGTCAGACTGAGGGCAATTTATCTGTAAAGGGGTTTTATCCAGATTTCAAGTCTCTGATAGATTTTCAGGAAATTTCTTCTAGGGATGTTTCCTGCCCTTGTGGATGGGCTTTTGTTCCCTATGGATAAACGAAGTGATCTTGAAAGGATGTTTCCTTAGATATTTCTCACTTTTTGACCCCAGATATCAGTTTAAAATCCTGAATTATTTTACCCCTCTCCTGTAGAATTGAAAAGCTCAATTGCCACAGGGACAAGCAAAAGGCCCCTATGAAGAGAGGAATCCAGAAGCTTGACCTTGATGTCCTCTGAGGGACTGAAGGGGAAAGCCAAGCAAATCTGCGATTGACAAAGCCAGTGGCTGCAACCCTGGAAGAATGCTCGGAAGCATCAGGACTGCATTTTACAGAATGCCTGGTTATCTGTATTGCTTGACTGAACAAGGGTACCACATGTGTACCTTATGTTCAGAATTGCCCCAATTAGCCACGGTTTTATTTAATCCCCTTAAAATGGAGGGATGTTGTTTTGTCATCTAAGTATGACAATTTAGGGCCCTAAAGGCCAAGCTGGTAGAGATGTAGACCTTTTTACCATACCTGTCCATGACGCTACTACTTTTTCTGATGGCAATACATAAGCTTGCAGGTATAACCTTGGCAGACTCAGTGGAAACAAAAAAAGAAAGATCTGCTGCAGGGTTTTTGTAGAGAAACCATGTCCTCAGGAACTATAAAAATCTGTCAATCTTTTTGGGTGCTGGAGCCTGTGAAATGGGGAAGAAGTGGATGCAAAGGCAGCTAAGGAAGATCTCAAACAGGGAGGACTAGCATAGGTTTTTGGACCCCCTAGCTCAATGACATCATAGCATCTTTTTCGCAGTCAAAATATTTTATCATTCTAGTAATAGTCTCCCTAAAGGAAACCTCTTCTATAGGCGAGTCAGGGGACAAGGTGTCATCTGAAGCAAGTTGTCCAGTAGAATGTATTTGAGATGAGTAAGCTAAGGAATCCTTCATCAAAACTCAATTCTACCTCCTCAGAAGATGATTCATGTTGTTTATTCAAAGAGGGGGGACATGACAGGGAGTGGAGAGGAAGGAAGAAAGCTTCTCAAACAAAATGGCCTTGTAGAGGCCTTGAAAACATTTAAGCCATTCCTTTTCCTCAGATGCCCAAGTGGGAGAAACACGCTTGCTTTTGTTTCTTTTCTTATGCGTGATGTCTGCCCTAACAAAACATGATAGGTGGGAACCCTGATAGACGTTGATTAAAATGCCAGGTACATCTTCCCTAAGAAGAATTTGAGGTATGCCCTCTGGTCCCCTCTGAAGTTATCACACTAGGTCCCCCCCCTTCTTTATCATCATGGAAGGCTCAACCTCAAAAGATTTATGGGAACCAGACACTATACCAGTCTCCAACATGGTCAGGGTAGTGGGCATCTAAGGAAGAAATGAACATACCACAGATTCCTGCTGCATCTCAGCAGGAACCTCCAAATCAGACTAGGCAGACGAAGATTCAGACAGACTGTTTTGATCTTCCTTTTGAGTGCAAACGGGATATCAAAGGTAGAGGGTTCTGCCATCTTGGTTTGTGCAAGATGCTTCTGATTTCAGGTCACTAAGTATTTAAGGAAGAAAGTTTGGCATGAAGAGTTTTCAGGATGAATGACTGGCAGACACTTCAATTTCTGTAATCATGTTAAGCCCCTAAAACAAAACAATGGAAGTGTAGGTCTTTATAAGGTATCCCCCTACCACAATCACACTTCCATCTCTTTGCTGGCACAAATGAATCTTTTGTATAAAAGACAAGAGTAAAAAGGTTCCCAATGGAGCACTTATCTGGTTAAGTGTAGTTAACGGTAGCTGCATCAACAAAGGATGGATCTGGCATAATGAAGGTTTTCAACTCACAGATGCAAGGAACAAGGTTTGATTTTGCTCCCCTGTTACTGGCTAAGCTTAAAATGGCCCTTCAGGGCAGTTAACCACTTTCATAAACTCATAGGAGAGTACTAGGCTAACAGATCAATGGGAGTGAAGATGTTGCATTTGGACTGGTGGCAAGATAGTCTGGGATTCTTGTGCTCATACATCCATTTATGTACCCTATGCCCACGGGCTGAGGTAATGCACCAGATGTATGGTTCATCATGAAGGTTTTGGCTTTGGTACACCAGGCATCAATTTAACTCAGCAGGATAACCCATCAGTAATGGAATACTACAATAGCAATCCAAGGAAGGACCATCCCCACTTTCACATAGGCTGTTTCCTATACTACCTAATACCTTGCATAATAATGAATGAACAAAGGAGCAATTTCTTAAAGGACATTTTAAAATTATGTATTTATTAAATCATGGCCCAAACATCAATATTTCAATGAGAAATGTCAAAAACACTATATCTTACTATCAATAACATAAAACTTGGGGTAACTGTACATGTTCCCTGATTGGGTAAAATTTAAGTTAGCAGCTCCACAGATTAACATTTCTGGGGAAGAAAAACAAATTGATTGTGTCACTTACGCCAATCAGCAACAATCCTAGGATCTGACAGTAGAGCAGACTAAAGCCATCTGTGCCAAATGTTCTTCTGAACTTAAACTCACATTTGGAGACAGCTAACTACTTTATTCCAGTCACGATAAATGGAATCCAATCAACATTAAAAGAAAAGAAATGGGGAGACGGGCATTGTAACAGGCATGCTTCTAATGCTAAGTAGCCTGAAAAAAGGGTAGTCCTCTCAAAACAAGGACAAATGACACTTGAATGAGAATAGGAATTCACAGAAAAGCAGCCTGAAGGCTTGATCTGTCAAAACTATAAATCACTAGTCTTGCCATGTGCAGAGTGCTTCCTGTGATATGCTGCAATTCAAATTTAACTCCTCCTCACAAAGTACCAGAAGCTTGACATTGCTGTATTTAGAATTTTAATGCCAAAGGTAAACTGTACTCATTCACACTGTTGACAAATCTGGTGCACATACAGAAAGAAATACTTCAATTCATGCACAGATACTGTCAAATTTGAAGATAATGTGCACGCCTAACAGAATGAAGGGAAATTACATTGACTGTACAAGAAAAGATTCAGCGACATATCAGAACATTTGGGGTGCAGTTAAGATATCTGTGTACAGACATATGTAACTGCAAACTCTGATCAGCTCACACAGAACATGATGCTCTATGATACAGATGACCTAGGATTGATGAGTGGCCCAGATGCTTGAGAATCTGGCACATTTTTTGAGTGGAGAGGGGGAGATAAGGTACAGCCCTGTTCAACTTTCACAGTGGGGGAAGAAGGAAGATGCAATGGGGATGCAAACCGTTGCCTGTTACTGGTGAAGAATAGGAAGTGCAGGAGATGAGCAACTGCCAAGCAAGGCATGCAGGTAGGGTGCATCTCACTGTGGACACAGAACATTCACCTGACCAAACACATGGCATTTCCAAACCATATCACTTGAGGGAGACAGCTTACTACAAAACCACTGGCACCTCTCACCTCAAAAGCCCCTTGCTTGCCTATTACACTCCTCAGACACACAATCATAAATATACATATGCCAGCAGTAAGACTAATTCTGCTGGACTGAAAGGATCCACCCAAAAGAAACTTAAACAGGCATGACCCAACAGTGGAGGAACCAGGGGATAGGATGGAGCTACAGGTTACAAGGGGTTCTTTTAATCAGTGTCTGACTCCAAGAAAATTACATTGCAAGATGAAACTGACAGAATTATATGTATTGAGTTCAAAGAAGATTTGCTGAAATCAAACATCTTACAATATTTTATTAATAAGTTATTTTATGAGAAAAAGGCAATATGTACATGAAACAAAATAATCAATTACCCTGTATCTCCAACAAGGAGAACTGGCTCTCCAAACTCCAATGCACGTCCTAGTAAAACTGCTAATCTTCTCATTGGCTGGGTCCATACAATGTGATAAAATTCATGATCCATCACAGAAAATTGTGCTGACAAGCTTTCTGCAAAATAAATAAAAATAAACAATCAAAATACTGCAAAGATGCAAAATCAACAGTACTAGCTATAAAAGTAAAGAAAAATTACATAAGGGTCCAATTTTTCAAACTGATTGTAGTTTATTACGGATGCCAAAAGTGGCATATACTTGCACTGAATATCTGGCAGCAAGTACAGAACAGGACAGCAGTATTATGCTCTTAAGTGAACAGCACATGTTACAAAACTTTACGTAAACACTTTTCTAATAAAAAACTCATACAGAACTGAGAAGAGTATCTAGACGTGGTGGTGGGACTGCCATTTTGTTTAAAGACCATCTTAAATTGGCACAACTTAACTCTACTCCACCTGATATCCCTAACTGAGAAGTTTCAGTAGCACGCCTAGATATGAATAATCATAAGTCCATTATCTTTATAGCGATCTACCTACCCCCCCCTACTTATAACCTCCAAAATATTGAAAACATCCTTGAATGGGCCTCTACCAACTTCAGCCATGAAACTATTATACTTGGAGATTTTAACCTTGACTGGAGTACCTGCTCTTCAACCCCCCCCCCCGCCTTACTAACTTTATAAACGTGCACAATTTCTGTCAAAAAATTAACCACCCTGCACGCATCAACAAACACCAACAGACAATCCATTCTTGATTGGATTTTAACAAACAAATCCAATACTAGCCATGATGCTGGGCATCTCCCTGACACACTAAGTGATCACTTCCCTAGCTACTTGATTAGAAAACGTGCACACAATTCATGTAACAGTTCCTTTTGCTACATTCGCAATAAAAAAAACACTTTTCTCCGACCTTATTTAATACTTTTCTTCAACAATATGACTGGGCACCTCTAAAAACTCTTCACTTGGGCCGTGCAGTACAGTACTTCAATAGTGCTTCTGACAAATACTTAATGATCTATCACCAATTAGAAAAATTCGTACCAAATCCAAAAAGCTTCCCTGGTTGTCAAAAGAGACAGTTCTACTAAAAAAGGGACAGAGCCTGGCATCTCTTTTAGAATAATGGAAGTACACAATCTCATTACCTACCAACAACTTTGAAATCAAACCAAAAAACTAATTAAACCAGACAAAAAAAAACTACTTCCAAAAAAAAACTACTTCCAAAAAAGTCACCTAAAAAAAACAAAAATCCCAAAAGATTCTGGCAAACAACCAACCTTCTCAATCCAGGAAAACCCACGACCCAGCCCCAACTATGACCAACCCAAATGACTTCATAGCCACTCAATTTAACACCCATTTTATTAACTCAATAACCTCTCTACTAAACAGAACCCCTAATATGACTCCGTCCATACCACAAACCTCCAACAATTCTACCCTCCTCTATCTCAAACCCATCCAAACAAGTTATGTTAAAAATCTCCTTTCTAAACTAAAACCTTGCACACTGGCTATAGACCAGCTAACCTGGTGACTTTCTACAACTAGCTGCTAATGCCATTGCTTACACTACATCTATTCTCATTAACCGCGCTCTCTCTGAACAGTACATACCACTCTTCTGGAAAATATCTCACGTCATACCCTTACATAAAGGCGGTCCCTCTACTGATATATCCAACTACAGACCAATAGCCATTTTGTCACCACTTGCCAAAATCTTAGAAAAATGTATACATAAACAAATCATAGACCACTTTGTCAAATAATCTATTATCTAATGCACAACATGGCTTTCTACCTAGGCATATCACCAGTACAGCTCTAATTAGCTTTACTAATACTGTAAATCAACTCAAAAACAAAAAAAATAGTCTCTGCTACCTTCCTAGATATGTCAAAAACATCTGACATTATCTCATCAAATACTTCGGTAAACTGGCTTTCTACCACTGCAGCTCTGAAGCCCTAAGCTGGTTTCATAGCTACCTGTCAAATAGCAAACTAGTCACTATATGGGACAATAAACTCTTCCCAGCTCCCTATACGTGTAGGAGTCCCACAAGGATCTATCCTTGGCCCACTTTTATTCACAATTTTTACCAATGCCCTAAACTCCTCAGCAAATCCAGCCTCAATCATACAATATATGCTGACTATGCTTCTCTACTCTGCTCTGCCCCCTCTATCAAGGAACTCCAAGAAAAAACTCAAGCAGCCCTCCACAATATTGAAAAACTACTTAACAGCCCATCAACTTACACCTCACCCCCCAAAAAACAAGCTTATGGTCTTTTATAATACCTCAACAACCAACCAACCTTTATTTCCTCCTCCAATGGCACAAAAATAGAACCTGCTGAACATACAAAACTTCTTGCTGTCACAACTGATAGTGGACTTAAGTTTGACAAGCACCTTGCACTAACAATTAAAAAGGTTCATGCCAAACTGGGTTATCTCTATAGGGCTAAATCGTACCTCACTGACCATGCCAGACTTGCAACAGCTACAACGCATCTCTTATAGCAAAGCTATGGAGAGGATCATAATGGAACTCATAAAGACATTGGGGACCTACAGACACTGGATCCTACCCAATTTGGCTTTGTCAAGGGCAGATCCTGCCTCTTGAACTTGGTCGACTTTTTCGAAACAGTCACTAAGGCCATTGATGAGGGTAAGGCAGTTCACACAGCCTACCTTAACCTAGCAAAAGCGTTCGACACAATACCCCACTCGGGCATCATAGAAAAGCTCACCAGCTTAGATGTAAACCCATATGTCACAAGATGGGTTGCAAACTGGCTCAAGGACAGAACACACAGGGTTAGAGTTGCTGGTGCCATGTCAGACTCTAAGCCGGTCACGGCGGTGTCCCACAGGGCTCAGTCCTGGGCCCCTCTTGTTCGGCATTTATTTTTCTGAAGTGCAGGCAAACATAGGGGATTGTGGCTGACAAAATTTGCAGATGACTGCAAACTGGGCACCATAATTGACACTCCATCAGACACAGACATCCTCCAGAGAGGTCTCATAGAAATGGATAACTGGTGCCAGAGCCATGGCCTTAAGCTAAATGCCAAAAATGTATAGTCATACCCTTTGGGAAAAACAAGGTAACCCCTAATTACCACATAGGTGGTAATCCATTAAACACGGAAGAAGTTATCAGGGACCTGGGGACCCAAGTTGACAGTAACCTCTCTTTTGACACTCACATTGCCAAAGTGGTTAGGAAGACCTTCTACATTGCCCACCTGAACATGAAGGGATTCACATCCAGATCAGGAGAGGTCATTGTACCCTGTACTCTTCACTTATCAGACCAATGATTGAGTACAATGCCCCATTCGGAATGTACCTTACCCGACACCTGCAGCAGTTGGAAAGACCCCAAAAGTTCCTCACCAAAAGGATAAAGGGGCTCAAACATATGTCATACGATGCCCGACTGAAGAAACTCCAGCTCTATTCAGTCGCATACCGTCTGCTCAGAGGTGATCTGTGCCTGACATACAAGGCCATGTCCAACCCGGAATTAATGGACATGCTCCACCTCAAAAAATCCAAATCCACCAGAGCCACGAGAGCAAGAGACTTAAACCTCAACACGGATATAAATAGGACGTGCTGGAGGGACAGATTCATCACCCAGAAACTTCCTACACTATGGAACAGAATCCCAGCCCATGTGAGGCAGAGCCCCTCACTGACTCTGTTCAAGAGAAATCTTGACGAGTGGATGGGAGATCGTAGGTTTACCCCGGGAATCATCTCTGTGTCACTGCTGGACAGAGGCACAGCAAACTAATGGGTATAGTATTCTCATCCTAAGGGGTGGTGAAAGCCACACACACTCTGGCTAGGCTTATAAATGCCCTAGGGCAGATAGCCTAGTATGAACCTATGAACCTTATCTTCTCTGCTTTACTGTTCACAAATATGAACCAATCTTCGCAAATCTGAACTGAATAGCCTTGAATCTTGCTATAACAAAATAGCAAAATTTGCCACTAATCAGTCTCAAAGATTTCACCACTGCACTGCCCTTCTCCAGCTGAAATGGTTAGAGCTCCCTCACCTGCTTACTCCAACTCAGCTACTAACTGCCCATGCAGTCTTATAAAAACCTGACAACTGACCTTGTCCAACCCTCCACTAACCTAAAATCTCTTAGGTCTGCTGATTAAGTATTGTTGACTGTTAACAAAACTCAAAACTCTCAAGGCGTCTCCTTATACTCACATATCGCTGCCATACACTGGAATTCTCTACCTCAGCATATTCTGTCCATCAGTGATACACATTCATTTAAACAGTCCCTAAAGGAATACATCACCAAACATAGGCTTTGCTCATCTTCTCCACCAGGCTAACTAATTTAACCCTCTACTGTCTAACTTCCTTCTCTCCACTACCCATTGTCAATATTTCTTGGCAATTGTGCCTTCTTAGCTTCAGTTTGTGATTTTTTTTCAGGATAAATAAATATATATATATATATATATATATATATATATATATATATATATATATATATATATTCCTGAAGATAAGAAAACCTCAGATTAACAGTCTACACTGAAAGTGACACCCACAGCAACGTAAATCAGCCCTTCAATCAGAACCCACACTCTGATGCAACAAGGGACACCCATAAAAATCCATCATCATCCAAGTAACCAGGAGGTGCAAACCTAGATAAAAAGATGTGTCCGAAGTCCCAACAAAGCAAAGCAGTAGGCCCTATTGCCACAGCCATTTAAACCTAGATTCCTTATTCAGTAGCAAGATGGCAAACTCTTAAAATCTCTTGAATGTATGCTGTTCAAAAAGATCACAAAGAACTTACCACTCAGATACTTACCGTGATTACCTGCCTATTCAAGCAACAGACTTTTTTTAGGGTATATGGGGGTACAATCAGCATGCTTCAATGGTGGCTTTACAGTACCCATAATGAGAATCCAAAGAATGCTTACCCTACTGTTCTTCAGGCTTCTTTCCTAAGAAACAGTGCCAGAAGCCACTCCAAGGTACTCATCAGCCAGACGGCATCTCAAAACAACAGCAATCCAAAGACATGCAGGTATAACAATGGACCCCATTATCACTATCTATAAAGATGCCACCCTAAGAGTCGCCAAAACACCACAGGATTTTGAGGGTGAAGTACCACAATCCCACTACCTATGGGGTGTAAACTCCTGCATGGGTAAGCATAAAACAGACTGCTTAACAATCACCTGACATAAGTGACAGATTGTGTGCCAGCTAAAGTTGCATGGTGTAGGGTATGGCACGTAGCAGACACTGGCGCATGCTTCAGACCAAAGTCCCTAACTTTGCACTCGCTCCTTTCCCTTGTATTCCCTCACTGCTCAATAAGCAGGCCCACAGACATGTGCACTACAAGTGGGATGGCCAGATGGATCCTCTATGACCAAAGCACGTTGGCCAGCAAGGGTCAGGTCTTGGAAGAAAGACCCCAGTCCTGAGTACCTCAATCCATGATTATGACACAAAGGACTGATCTCCTGGTATCAAGCTGCTCATCTGGAGACCACAGCTAATCGTCTGGGAAGAGGGCAGTACAAGAGCCTTAGAATGCATCTCTATGGAGAAAGCTGAGAATGCATATCTTCCCCAAAGATACTTAACAGAGGACTATTTCAGGCTGAAGATATCACACATCACAGGACAGCTTATAATCAGGTCATTTCCCACCCTCCATCATGAAATTTGCTTTTGACTACCAGAATCATCTCAGATTTTTCCAATGATCCACTTCCACTTAGGGAAATCTAGCATCCAACAATCATCCACTACAAATTCATGGATTTTTTGCTTCATGTCTCCCCCAAACTTCACAGTAGGGTGGTGCCCCCCCAACCCAAAAAAAAAAAAAAAAAAAAAAAAAACACAACAGGACATGCAAGTCTAAGATGCAGGAGTACTTCCAGGAATGCTGTCCCAACTGCACTGCAAAGGGCTTCATTTTTCAAGCATGCCAAGAGTGTTTTGTTTCTCTCCCAGTGAGGACACCACACCCCCACACTAAGGTGAGTATACTGTCAGCCACTCCCCTGGCACCCCTTAACTCATCCAATACCCATGTACTAAAACTAAGTGACTGCGTCATAGTCAGGGATTTATCACTTTACACCACAAACATGAGTTTCTACCAGAAGGATTTAATAAGCCAAGATGGCTACACATTCATTAACAGATTAATTTCAGCTCTCCCAGTCAGAAAACAAAAACTCAGAAGAGACCGCCAGTGAACTCATATTTCTGGATAAATTTCAGTAACTGGCTAGTAAGTGCACCGCCTAGATGCCAGCAAAAAAGAAATTCAGAGAACCTGCAAGAAAATCAATCACAAAAGATAAGGAAAAACACTGACTTGGAAGAATTCTGCAGCTGTTCAGCAAAATACAGTGCATGCTCTGGCTTTGTTGCAAGACATGACTTCTAGTAAACAAGAGAAAAAAATAAGTCAAATGTACTCAGAGCTAATAAAAACAGACACTGATGGCGTATATATCAACCCAAATAACAAAAGGCTGGAAAAATCAGAAGCTTTAAACAGATATTAAGATGAGGCAATAAAACTGCAAAAGATCAGAGGTTGAAATGAAGAAATGGCTGGCTGAATAGGAGACTGCTCAAGAAGAGAGGTTTCAAAAAATAATACAATTAGAGGGTAGAACATGTAGGGAAAACCTGAGATTTTCTACTGTACTAGAGAAGCTTGAAGGAGAGGACTAGATTACTTTCAAGAAAACACAAACAAGCAACTGGGCTGGTATTCCACAAAAGGAGTCTGAAAGGGAACATCGTGTATATGTTCCAAGCCTGGCCATGAGAAAGCAACCTAGACCTTTAATAGTAAAGATGCAATCCTACCAGCAGAAGGATTTGATTCTGACAAAACTGTGACAGAAGGACAAAGTACTAAAAGTGGGAGACAGAGTGTTTGTGGAAAACGATTACTCACTGTACACCAGGCAGAACAGGAGTAAATTTATTCCACTATCAGGGAATGTTGAGAAGCAGGCATGAGATTCAAACTGCTGTACCAGGCTATCTTCAGAATATTCTTTCCCGGAGGGACAAAATCATTTTTTTCATGTAGAACATGCTAAAGAGGAGATACAAAACTTTGCCCAATAAAGAGAGTGCTGTGAAGCAGGAGGTTTTGCTTCTTGTTCTTCTGGTGAAGAATACAGAGAGACTGCCATTGAAACCTTTTCCAATATTTCAATGGAAAATGCTTGAGACACCAAAAAAAAACACACGAGTTAACTAGATGAACCAAGAGTATGTTGGAAATGAAGCAGGGACTAGATGTGGGAGACGGGGATAAACAGGAATAAAACCAGCAACTGGGAAAATGACAAATGTGGGATTATAAAGCATTAATTATATTTGAGAAACACGACAGAACAAGAAAACCCAGAAATATTAGAATTTTTTGACTTTGTTAAAATTACTTGCAGAGGACTCTAAAGTATATGCCCTACTTCGTGTCATTAACTATTTGGAGGAACACTTAAGAGAAGGGAAGGAGGAGATTTAACTGTAGGTAAAACAAAATTTTGTTTTTAATAGTAACATTTTAAGAGTGCATGATATAATCTGCATGCTATAACATTTTCTGTTATTTTCAAGTGTAATGGGGATACTAAATTAAACAGGTGCCCCTGTTTTTTCCCTTCTTTTCTCTTTCTCTTTTTTTAGGTTTAAGACACATAGGCACTGCAAAGTAATAAAAAAAGAAAAGAAAACTCAGGTCAAGAGAGAGTGATACAAGAAAACATGTGCTTTTCCTCATTTTTGCACAGGGAAATTATTGGATTAAGGCCCTTTGCTTGATCTAGTAAGTTTTACGAGAAAGCAAATAAATAAAAACAATGAATATCATAAAGCTCTTCTAGCAAATAAATAAATGCTTGTAGAAGCAACTGCGTATCTGGTTCTCAAGTCTCCATGGAGACAATCTGATAAACAGCAACAACAGAATACTTTTCTTTCTTTCAGTGGCTAGGGGATAATGTTTTCTGAAAGCATTCAAGTGTTTTCCCATTTTGGTTGAGCAATAAAGATAAAACAAAACCAGACAGCGCTTAGTAGCTGCACAGACTGTACCATGCGTCTTAGCATGGATAACCTTCCTCTAAGGTTAAACAGTCTCTGTCTGTTAGTTTGGGACAAGTGTTATTAGGAGGGTAAAATTTAATTATTTGAAGACATACATAGCTTTGTGTGTAGTATTAAATTAATAGTTTTGGAGCGTAGCTGATTTTTTTCTGAGGGCTTTCAATAAAACAAAGTTTTGTAAGATGTGACAGGCTCAAACGAATATGACAAGAAACAACTGTATAAAAGATCCACTTGCCAAACACAAGTGTGTGCATGTAATACAAAAGCTGGAACTAGATGCTTTACAAAAAGGCATTTACAAATAAAAGATGGAATAATAACTAAATACTGTGATGTTGTGAGGTGTTGCCAGCTGTACCAGGAGAAGTAAGACAGTGCATGTGTGGCATACGTCAGCATGGCTGGCCAAAGTTTTGTTCATAATCTTATGTCATTTGATTGTCACATTGATTTGTATAGATGTTTGCATTAAAATGTACTGGTAAAAGTTGTTTGTTAAAAATGCTACAACAGAATCTTAACAGTTCTGAATGTGTATCATGCCAGAGTCAGGTGACTAGATGTGAGGTCATTCTATAACCAGCTGAAGGACTGAACTCAAGCAGCAGCAGTCTTTCTTTTTCTTTGGAACCTGATATAAAAGATCTAAGTTATTTATCCCAGTTCAGTAATAGTTGTTCAGTAGTAGTTAGTTGTACAGTTCAGTGTGTGGAATATCTCGACTTGTGAAAGTGAGCATCTTTAGCAGTACATCTTGCCTTGAAATATTAAATGAATTAACTAAGGACCGTTTCTCTTTAGAGAAAGTGTGAGATTAGTATTTCTTTTTCTGCATGCGAGATTCTATCCAACTGTCTTATTTTACATTTCCTTTGACTGAAAACTCTGATGCTTATTATAACTAAATAGTAAGTATTTTCCTCTTCTATTTTTACTGTCCATTATTAAATATTTTTATACCTTTTCATTGTGGCTGGTGATTTAGTGAATATATTTAATATCTTGAGAGTACCTGTGATTATTTCAGTGTAATTGTGGCCACTCCAAAAAGCCTTACTGCTTCGGTCACACTCAACCATTTTTATCAGTATTAATTTGACACAGTATAATTGGTTACCCCTTTGTAAGAGCTTTACAGTAATTGGCTGGCGTTAGCACTATACCCTGTGATCTGGAGAGAGAGAGGACACAGCTGGTGAATCTGTGTCAGCCTTTCCCAGGTGTGTGTGTGTATGCGTGTGTGTGTGTGTGTGTGTATGTATATATATATATATATATATATATATATATATATATATATATATATATATATATATCTATGAGACAGTAAACTGTACTGGATGCAGACAGCTGCATTTGGAATATGTGTAAATCCATTCCTGTTCTGTTTCTAGCAACTGCCTCTCACCTGTCTCAGTGGTGAATAGTTGGGCTCCTTGATCGCTGGCCCAGAATAGAGAGAGGTGCATCATCACAAAGACCCTTTCTATATTATCTTAAAAAGTTTATGGTCTCACATATATATACAAGAAAAAGAAAGAGTAGTGAACTATATTAAAAATGTAGAGTGCAAGTATCTATGTTACAGGAGACACTTTTGGAAAGAACTGAACATGTGAATTTGATAAAGAAAGGTTTTCAGGATGGTTATTCAGCAGAATACCTGGGACAAAGGAAAAGAAGAGTACTTATGTCAATTGCAAAAGGAGCTCCAATAGTGATAGAAGAGTACAAAAAAGATAATAATGGTAGATTTGCAGTACTAATGGGGCTACTGGCAAGGGTGGAAGATTACACTGGCATGCATTTATATTCCACCTAAAACTATTATAATGGAGCTTAAGAACATTTTGGGAGAAATCAAGTTTTAGCAGGGAATATTACTTATAGGTGGGGAGTGGAATTTGATTTGCAGCAGTGAAGACGTGTCTGGGGGCCCAGAAGGGAAAATATAACAAAGGAGGGTAGATTTTTGAAGACATTTATGAAAATATTTGGTATGGAAGATGTGAATTCAGTAGTAGGAGTTCGGAGTGAATTTACATATTCCCCAAGATATAAAAACTGAGCTAGGCTAGACAGAAGTTACATTTCAAGGGAACATGTGCATTTAATTGAAAGTTTTGACATGCATCCAATAATTATCAGATCACATGACAATATTAACCAAAAACGCAGGGTAATGAAATATAAATCAGACATTGGCGGTTTCCTACATACCTGTTGAGACAGAGAAATTTAAGTAATAGACAGTAGAAATTATTCAAGAGTTATTAGATAAAATAGAAATTTCTTCTGAAAAATATCACTAGGGAGTGGGATAAAAATTAAAGTGGAGTTTAAAAATATGGTGGAAATAAGACAGATATTAAGAAGTAACAATAATTATTTAGCTGGATTGACAAATGTTAAAGTATTGCAGAAGAGGGGGAATCTCAATGAACAAGAGAACCAATCGCAGAATGCCAAGATGAAAATACGTGATTACCTCTCTGATAAGCATGAGTTAGAAAGACTGCTGTTAAGCAACTGTTTCTTGATAATAATGCCAGAGCACAAAAACTTTTAGCGCAATGAATCAGGCAACAGAAAGTTGAAAGGGTCGTCTCCAAGCTTAGGGAGCCTATAACAAGGAAGATAACAAGAGATCCTGTTAAGAGGTATTAGACATATTATTTCAGAAATTTTATGAAAGTCTGCACAAAGCAGAGAAGTCTGGAGATCAAGAAAAGGTAAAATAGAAATGTTTATGACAGAATTAAATATGTCAAGGTTAGAGGTAGAGGAGTCTCAATTACTAACAATTAGGATAAGAGGAGATGACATAAAAATGGTGATGTGTAACCCAATCTACAGGAAAGTCCCCAGGAACAGTTGGTATTCCTGTAGAAGTCTGGAAGCTAGGAGGGGAAAAAACTGAAAAAATCTAGGTTTTGTTTAACAGTATATTAAAAGAAGCACCAATAACCTGGAAAAAAGCGGTGGTGGCTGCAACATCTACACAGGGTAAAGACCCATCAGATCCAGCTTCATACAGGCCTGTTTCCATCCTAAACCATGACTATGAAGTTTTTATGTCTACAATGACTAAAAGAATGAAAAAGGTGATGTCAAAACTGATAGATATGGATCAATATGGTTTTGTGGAGAGGAGGCAAACATTTGACAAAGTTAACAGAACACAGATGAAGTTGAATGCAAGACGGCATCTGGATGCCGAAAAAGCACTTGGCCGACTAAGTTGGGAGGTTATGAGCAGGGCAATGGACGGATTTGCATTCCCTGATAAAATTACAAGGTTGATTAGGAGGACATATGAGGGATTGGAGGCAAAAATTAAAGAGGGTGGGTTCCTCTCTGACAATTTCTGTTTGAGCAGAGGAACCAGGCAGGGATGTCCTCTTTCCCCTTTGTTATTTGCACAATATTCACAACCATTAGTAAAGAAAATAACAAACTAAGAAATTCAAGGATACAACTGATATGGGAGTCAAGAAAAGCTGAATATTTGCAGACAGGATATTATTTTATACCTGATAAAACCAGAAAAAGACATTTCAGTGTTATGGAACACTTTCAGGCAGTTTCAAATCTTTTCAGGATACAAAATTAATTGATCCTAAAACAATATCCATATTTATGGGGACATGATAAAATGAAGTACTTAGGAGTATGGATTAAAGGATTCCAGTGTGGCAGCTAAGGATATGTGGGAAAAGACTAAACAAACGATAATACAAGAACTAAGAAATTGGAAGCTCTGTTACATGGATATGGATAGCAACAGACAAGTACTTAAAATGTTTCCAGTCCCTTTAGCTTTATACACAAGTCAGGAATATCCATCAACCAGAGGAGAAGTTGTGGACAGCAATTAATAAAGAGCTGAAGGATTTTATCTGGAAGGGGAAGACAGCAAAAGTCAAGTGGGATAAAGCTGATTCTTCCAACTGGACAAGGTGATGTGGCATTATCTGATTTGAATGGGTATTTCAGAACTACACAGTTAAGGCTCCAATACATAGTACATGCAGAAACCTATAATTCAAAGTGGAAAGGAATGATTAAACAGGAAGGAAGCTCAAGAAACAAGGAGAGACTGTTGGATGTAGATCCTTAAGAACAGTGACCATGCAGAACATTGTATTCATAAAGTAGCAGAAAGTATTCTGAGAACTAAGCCAAGACTGGAATGGAGAAACTGAATTCTTCTGATACAGATGACTACAAATTAGGGATACAAACAAAAGTGAAGAGGGTCTGTAATTTATTGGTGAAAACTGGCAAAGGAACCAAGGTATTGGGAGCAAATAATTACAAAGGGAAAGGTGACAGAATGGGAAGAGGACAAGAATGTATTTGAACTGCAGGCTATAGATTGCCTTCCCTATCAAGGATTGATATCAGAGTACAGGCAAAGAGAAAAATGCAGGGATCTTAAGTGAAAGACCAGCACTGGTAGAGTTTTCAGTAGAATCCAGAATAGAAGCTGCTGTAAAAAAAGGAATAATTAGTAGAGTATACAAAACATTTTATAACTACAAGAATCAGAGGAGGTTAGAAAGCATTGGGAAGATAGGTTGGATAAGCAATTCACAAAGAAACAATGGGGAATATAATGTATGTATCCCAAATATTTATGTATCCGAAATATGCAACAACAAAGTCTAGAAGATTTAGGATCTTTGCTTGCAAGTGTTTAATAGGCATTTTTATATCCCAAGTAGACTCCAGATAATTTTTCCTCAAGTAGACATAAAATGTTGGAGATGTGATGGGGAAGAAAGAGGTAATTGGGAACATATTTTCTGGAAGTGTGATGAGTTGGTAAACTTTAAAGATTCCCTGCGGACTGGTCTGTCAGAGATACTGGGTGAGCAAACTGGTGTAACTAAGGAAATAAATAATTTTTTTGAGCTATGATACATAATCGGAATTGCCTAGACATAGTAAAGCCTTGATGAGTCTAAATATGATGGCTGCAAAAGAAACAATTACTAGAAAATGGAAATCAAAGTCTAAACCTACTTTTCCAGAAGCAGTGAATATAGTAACAGAGATAAAACTGGAATTGGGATTTTTAGAAAAGAGGGGGAGTAAATTACATAGGAAAAAATGGGAATTGTAGGAACAATACATGCTGAGGAGGAACAAAGTTTAAAAGAAGGCAGGATTTGAACAAGCTATGTAATGTCTGAGTGACAATGGTAAGGTAGGTAAGCAGTGTATAATGTTTGCAACTAAAATGTCAACATGGTTTGTTTTCATTTATAGAAATGTATGACTGCCTATGTTATATGTGATTATTTAATATAAAAATGTTTCTTGAGAAAAGAAAGAAAAGGCTTTGAGGAGACAACTGAATTCCAGGCTTAAATTTGTTGAGGTTCAGGCCTGACCTTGCCTCCCCCATTGCCTGTGCAAGTTCAGAATCCATAGATGATGTTCTACAAATCAGACTGAGATGGAGAGTCCCAGGTGAGGAGTTGCTTATCCAGCCCAGACTAGGTTATGTCCTCGCACTCCACATAGTTAAAGGGCAGAAATGACAGATTCGTGCATCTTGACAGTGAAATAAATGAGGACCACATTACAAAGATAAGCAATGTAATGCAATCATAAGTTAACTGGAGTGTTACAAGATAAAGGGTGGAACTGGCGCAACAGGCAGCGCACACAGTTTTGGTGCTGGAAGACCAGCAGGTTTAATGTTCTACTCTCATTCTAGGTGAATGGACTGCGGACACTGTAGTGCAGCATTTGGGGGTGCTGCAGTCCTGAGTGTGTGATCCTTGTGCTGAGACATTAAAGCGATATCATATTTGCTTGGCTAAATATTCTGTTCGTATAAATACCACCTCAGGTATCCTCAGAAAAGCTGACTTTATCCAAATGGGACTAAGTCAAAAAAGGATAAAGAAAATAAACAATGCTCTATTAAATGATGGTCCTTATTCACAAAGAATTTTCTTGTCAGATGGAAGCCTTCTTGTCAGCCTCAGTCATTTCTGATATCCTTGCCTGGAGGTCATACATGCAACAAAGTCTACTGCAAGAGCATGGCACCAAGATGGAACTGAATGCCAACCAAACCATGGGACTATCTGAAGGTGGAACCACGACATTCTTGCCCGAGGAACAAGAAAGCTATTGCAGTCTTACGTTTTTCAATAAAGTACAGAATCAAAAGAAATGAAAGACATTACACACGCATACAGTCTTCACAAGCCATTGTCATATGCAATGATACAGATTACTAGTACAATAGCAAATTCAAAAACTGAGACCACCACTTTTTTAAATTGAAGATCAGCATCTACAAATACAGTGAAATATTTATTACAGTACCTTCCAGATGGGAAACTTGCACTCTAGTCTTCTCCTCAGCCATAGATGTGCAAAAAATTACAGAACAGTATGCAGTGAAAGTTAAATACAGACCACACCAGCTGGTCATTAGCTGTGTGGGCAAATAAACAGTGCAGCACAAGATGCAACTCTCTGCAGCCAGTGCCTGTGGTGTAGCAGGATAAAGCTCTGACTATGACCCAGATGATCTTAATTCAATTAATGGCTTAAACACTTGAAAGAGACTCTAGAGAGTGCACTGCCAGACAGATGAATTCAGGAAGCTGTCAAAAAGGGGCAGGGGCAAGTCTGCCAGTGTTGAGTCAGCCACTCCGCAGAACAATCTGGCTCGCTCCCCACCACACAATGCTCACCACTGGGAAACAGATCAGTCAATGGGTTTACAAAACCAGGAATAAAAAGGCTTTAGGGTTCTTCCCCAAACCAGGGATGTTTAGCCCCCACTACACTGAATGAATGGGCTGGCAGTGTGCAGGCAGGGGAACCACTGGGCAAAGTCTTGTGGACTGAAAAGAAACGTTGATAACTCACCACAAACCACTCTAATGATGCATCTTCAAATCCCCTAGCAGATATAGTCATACTCAAGTTTTTTCAACTACCTCCAATGCAAACTGTAATTAAGTCCATATAAAATTTCCATGTTTATTGTTAAAAGTACATTTGTCTACTTACCATAAATGCAGATGTTCAAGAGTCTCCAGTTAGAGTAACAACATTTGGGACTTCCTGCATTGGAAGTCCTCAGATGACCTGAATACTACAGATATTCCCCTTCTTTTTTGGCCCAGTAGATGCCCTCCCTGATGGCATCAGGACATTTGGACACAAATCAGCCTGCACCATTCTCTTCAGGTCTTTCTTGCACGGGAAAGGACAGGCCAGGAACCCCATTCTCTCGAGCCCAAGGCTAACATCGCAAACACTGCACCTAGTAGGCATGGTGGAACAGACACCTGACAAGGACATCTAAACAGGAGAGAGGCTCTAAAAGAGATAAAGAAAAGAAGCCCACCCAAAAACCATAGGCAAATGAAAGGAAAGATGAAGGGAAAGGGTACTGCAACAGTTAAGACACTCAACATCTACATTTACAGTCAGTAGATTCATCTGTTCCACATTTATCATGATTTCACTGTTGCAATAACATTTTGGAAGATTCAGGGAAGACAGTATTATGAAGATAAAAGCCCCTGCAAGACTGCAGAGGTGAAACCTGCTCTAGATGAAGACAAATTATAGTGTTTGAAGGACCTCTGGACTGAGAACCAGGTAGCTGCCTCTAGAATAGCTTGGATGGGGATACTCCCCTGATAAAGGCTGTAGTGGTCCTGGTAAAATGAGTTCTAATGTCATGAAGTACACTCTTGCCATGGTGTTTGTAACAAAAAGGAAATATAATTATAAACCCATTTTGAATTAGTTTGACTGTTAAAAGTATATCCTAATCTGGTAGAAAAAAGGAAGCAAATAGTTGATCAGATTTTCTGATGGTTTTGGTCCTATCTAAATAAAACGGAGCTGCCTGTGTACATGCAAGGAATGTATAGTTCTTTTCCCCTTATTTTGAGGATTGGGATAGAACAAAGGCAGCTGAACGGCTTGTTTCAATGGTAGTTCTGAATCCACTTTGGGCATGAAGGAAGGGTTCATCCTGCAAAAAACTATTTCGTGGTGAAAAAGGCACTAGCGCCTGCAACTCAAAAATTCTTCCAGCTGAGCTGATGGCTGTCCAGAAAAGAAATCATAATATTTTCAAGAAAGAAATTTAACATCTGCAGAGGCAGCAGGCTTGGAGGGGGGGGGGGGGCAGAGTAAGTAAGCAAGCTTTTCAGATATGAAGTTATGGTCTCTGACAGGGGCAGGTACCTTCTTGATGAAGCTTAGATAATTCCTTTGAAAAACTGTTTACTGTGGGCTGTGAGAACAAAGGTGGACGTAGAGACAGACAGGCAGGCAGATGAAAGGATTCTAATGAAGGAGGAGCGTACTTCAGAAAACAATTCTGACAGGTATTAAATAACGAAGGCACACTGGCTAGCAATGGTTGCTGCCATTTTATCTGGCATCATTCTGAGAATCTTTTTCATTTTGAGATGCAAGATTTTCTGGTACTGTACCTTTTGACCTTTTTCAAGGTATGCAAGATGTCCTTATTTATCAGCTGATCCTGTGGTATCATGATCACATCATGCAGGCTTCCAGCTTCTGAGTGCAGAAGGTGTGGTGAATGATGGCTCCACTGTTATGTATTAAGAGGTCCACCTCCTGTGACAGCATCCCTATTTTTTCTGTGGTCATACTGTAACAGATGGAACCAATGTTGCCTTGGACAAAAAGGTGCTATCAGTGCCACCATCAGCCTTTCTTCCTTAATCTAAAAGTAACCTAGGACTTAGTATGGGAGGGAAAGAATACAGGAACAGACTTAGACCTGTCTACTGGAAAAAGGCATACATTCTCAAAGTTCTGTGGTCTAGGGCCCTTGAAAAGTACATTTTTAGTTGCTTGTTTTGATCTAAAGCAAAAAAAGAATCTTGCACATCCCATTTTTAAGCAATTTGTTTGAGATGGACTGTTTTTTTTTTTTTTAACATCCATACTCAAGAGTCTGTTGCAGACATGTTTAGATGGCCTGCAAGATGTTTACCCCTTGAAGGTACAGTGCCATTAAATGCAACTACATTCCCTGAGCTGCCTCCCAAA
>NC_056725.1:1388678804-1388761862 GCF_019279795.1 Protopterus annectens
TTTCCAGAGTTAGTGTTAGTATGCAGAAGCAGCTACAGCAGAGCTGGTATACTTTTAAGAGTTTAATTAGGTCCAGTCAGTCTGCTACTCCACACATTAAGAGGGTATATCAGCACTGTTTGTTTGCTGTTTTAAACAGGAACTGAAGAGGACAATGTTGACACAAGGAGATCTTCGTGCTTGGCCTGAAGACTGGATTTGCTGCTGTCGCCAAAAAACCCATCTTGAGGAATGAAGACGACTGTAAGACTGTTCCATAGCGTGTTGGGAGTGGCATTAAGGATTTTCCAAGAAACGTGCAGAGTGAAGAAAAGGCATTAATAATTCTTCACAGGAGGTCCAAGGTTTACTGTGCAATGTGGATTAGATTTTATTTAATTTCATTCTCTTCCTGTAGACACAGGTAAGCAACCTAGCCAGTTATACTTGGTTGCTAGCTGGTTATGTGGTGTGGGTACACCACTGCAAGCAATGATGATGCATACTGCACATACAGCAGCAGAATAGAAGATAGAAGGTTAAAAAAAATTAAAACTTGTTTACCAAGTCCAGGGGCCAAATTAATTTAAGACTCATACTTTTGGTTTGTTCCTCATAAAACTTTTGTTATTCTACAAATGAATGGAATAAGGACTGAAGGAACTGAAAGTGTGCAGGTGTTTCCATTCCTGTGCTTATTTAAATATGTACATTTTATGTTAATTAGGTGTTCTTAATTGTCACCGATTTTAAAGTCCTGTGTCCCCGATTCTCCCATCTGGAGGTTAAGAGGTATGAGGTGGTATGTGTGTGCGTGGGGGGGGGGGGTTAACTACTGTGGGAAGGGCCTTGACAGTTGCAGAAAAACAGGGAAAAAGTAGAAAAATGGGAACTGTAAAATCAGAATTCTAGATTATTTACCTTCAGAAATGTTTTAATGCTCCATAATTATCAGCATCACTATTAACCTGCTGTACTTACCCAACTGTTTTTTCACACATTCTTCTGAAAAAAGATAATCTGGGTTTATCTTCTTGTTGAAATGCTTTTCAAGGACTTTCTGAATGATTGCTACTTCTTCCTCCTTCCTGACTCGTCCAGCCAACAGCAGAAATCCTGACAGTAATAAATATACAGCATTTAGTAAATCCATCTTTAGAACTAAATCTCTAAGTAGAATACTAAGATGCAGAACCATTTTGGTTTTCTTGGTCAACCCCAGTTTTAAGGTAATGTCTGTAAAAACTAACACACACAAACTAAGCCAAGCTCTTCAATCAACAATTTATTACTGATCTGGTACCTCAGCAATTCGCCATCTCAGGATAGTTCATCAGTTGAGCAATGTGTCAAACACAGGTAGGATGCCCATACATCAATTAACTATTCAATTAAATGATTAACACAAACATTGACTAACTTAATTTCACTCAATACATTAACATCTAAACAGAATGTTTACAAAACAGTCTATTTAAATACCCATATTACAGACATTTACTTCAAGATTTAAGCCTCTAGGGAACAATGCTCTAAAATTTAAAATAATCTTATTTTCTAGTACATTTAACTTTTGTGCAAAATCCCCCCCAGGAAGAAAGGGCTGTGTTAGCACACTACAGAAAAACCCAGTGTCCAGACCTTATAAAAATGTTCAGCTACAGCAGGACTTTTAAAATTCCAAATTCTAGAGCATTTAGGTGACATTAAAAACAGGACTGGGCATTATATTTAGATTTTAATGTACTGAGTGAAATTAAAGTTGGACAATGCTTTTTTTTTTCAAACACCTTTATTGAATTATCACTTACGACACTGGCAATTTTACATTCATATAAAATTAAACTATATTAACGTAATTACACTTCACATGTATTGCTACATATGTTATACGATTAAATGTCAATTAACTGTGTAATTGAATAACTGATAACTGAGCAGCCTACCTGTGTTTAAGAAGCATTGCTCAACTGATGAACTATCCTGCGAAGGTGAATTGCTTAAGTACCAGATTAGTAATCAATGGGTGATGACTAAACAACTTGGCTTTTTTTTTTTTTTTTTTTTTGAATTTATTCAGTCAGTTGGTGGTTGAATATTTAATAAGCCTACCATGACACCAGTGAAAACCTCAAACTTCAACTGCATTACTTTTTAATGCATTTCATTCTTAGTGATATGTATTTACTTGTACTTTTCCAAAAGCAATCAAATGCAATTAACAATTCAATATGCCTATACCACAGGAAAGACAAAATAGGACAAATTATATGCCACAATTCAAAATAGAAAAAAGAACAGTTGAAAAAATTAAGAGTTTAATTTATCCTTAGAATAACATGTACGCAACAGAAAGCAAACCTAAAATAACCATTTTAATTGAAATGTAATGCAAAGGAGACTGCAATAGTTTTTTTTTTTCTTGGGATTTACTCTTCTGCAGTCCTCAACGTCTTTTTTTCCTTCCATGAACAAGCGTTCTGGAAGTATAACAATCCTACAATCATAGGTCTCAACCTTTTAATAGGCCAATGTGGAACATAAACCCTAGGAATGTGTGACAGTCAAAATATGGAACACCCTATTTTTGCACTGCGGGAAACATGCCATTGCCATGGGGCCTGGTAGAACCTTTATAAAATTCAATATGACACACGAGTCAGATACAAAACATTTATTTTACAAGCTACAATACCATAACCACACCATACGTACATGAAACAGCACTTCTATACAAATCAAAAATAAAATCAGTTATTAATTCACTTGCTACATTTACTACATTTTATAAACAGACCTATTAGTACACTGCAAGAACAGCATCCTATCCTACATTAAATGCACCAAATGTACACTTATTGCATGCTGCGGTGGCTTTCTTATCGCCATCTAAGACCTGTTTTGGCAGCTTAAGATCACTGTAGTCCTGTTTTTCATTCATTTTTAACTGATAATAGTGTGTTTACTGTTGTTACACAGCGACTGTTGCAATTCAGTCTTTACTTTTCTCACCATGCTAAATGCTCTTTCAGCTTGTGGATTTGAGTGCAGCAAGCAGTGTAGAGTCATCATCAGCTGCTTAAAGAGTGGCAGTTTCCCATCAATGCAAAGGTCCCTCAGAAGGTGTGCCCAGAACTTGGACACGCATGAGTGGGGCCCATCTACTAGACCTGTCAGGTTCCGTGTGTCCTCAATATGATACAGAGTACACTCAATTAACTGTTCAGCCTCAGCATCATTTTCAGACACCCAAATGGAAACTAACACCCCAGACAAGTCCTGAATAAATGTCCATTTTTTTGGCAGGATTAATAAGGAAAGCAGCATTTTTTTTTATAAAAGTTATATTTGATAACTGTGCCTCCTCATGGCTATTCATGTACTGTTTAACTTTATAGCCAATACGCAGCTCACTGTTCGGCAGAACAGAGCTACTGTCAAGTCAGCACTAAGACATCACTGTGTTTGATTAGTCTGATAGCAGCTGCAGGTCTGAGCAGTCTGCCAGCATACTGCTGCAGGAGTTTATGCACAGTGGCATGCAGTGTCACATGCTGACTTTCTTGGCTTTGTGCTGAATGCTGAACTCCATCAAAGGTGCCAGTGCATATGCATGAAACAAATTATATGAAATTCATGACTTTGTAGATGTTTGGAAATTAAGTCAATCTTAGCAGACCATGGCTCTGCAGACACAAAATATGAATTTAGAGCTGGCCACGAGTACAGGGTTCTGTTACCTTCCCAAGATTCAGCCATCTAGTAGGTTCACATCTAATAATCTTGAGGTGGTCAGTGTCTGAATAAAGTAAATTCTTGCAGTTTTTGTTGCCTTTGTGCACTGGAACTGAAATGACAGTCACATCAGATACAAGTTCTTCAACTGGTGACTGTAGTGCTTTTACACACCAGCCTTACTACAGAGATCTGCCAGGTGGCACAGACACCCCACATTAACCAAGGTAGGCTTGACTTCCTTTAAATATAGTACAGAACTGTGTTTTCCAATCACTGAGGCAGCATTGTCTGAAGAAAAGGCCACAATGTTGGAAACTGGAATGTTAAATTGTGTCAGAGTGGACATTAAAGCAAAAAACAATGCTTGCCCAGTTCCTGACACACATTCTGATATATGAAGGAACTGTATTACATTTTTGCCTGCCTTTTCATCAAGGTAACCAACAAGGATCATCAACAATTTGTCATCGCCTATGTCTGTGCTTTGGTCTATATACATACAGAATGGTGATTTCTGGCAGGCTGCTGCAGCATCAGTCTGGTAACGAGGCCCCAGAACATCCCGTGCAATGCAAGCTGCCTTCGCTGCTCCACATGTCACTTTCCTGAGAACATCTTGATCCTCTCCACATTTCTATATAAATTTTAGGATGTGTTCTCCTAATGCAAAAAGGTTGTGTTTGGCAAGAAGCAACAAAACTAACCTCTGCCTCAACAATCTTTGCACTCACTAAACTCAGGTCCAAAGAGGTCTGCCATTGTCTTTCTAGCTGCATGCTTGAAATTCTGTGTTTCTTGCTGTTGGCATGTCGCTGCCGATCATGCTGGCCACCATGACCAACTGTGAAATCAGTGTTACAGGTTTTGCAGAAAGCATATTTCACTTTGTGGCTACTCAAAGAAAGACAGTCAAAGGCAATTTCACAACTAGGCTGAAAAAACAAGTTATGTACTCACCATAACGTTCCATCTGAGTAGGTAACTTCATTTGTCAGCAACCTGTGGGTATTGGATCCGAGCCGGCAGCTTTCCAAGCTAAAAGATCCGAGATCTCAGCTCCTCCCCTTACCCATAATACCCTGCTACCTCCTTCCAGTCTTCAGATCGAGTTTGCCAATTATGCACCCCA
This sequence comes from Protopterus annectens, assembly GCF_019279795.1. NCBI lineage: Eukaryota > Metazoa > Chordata > Ceratodontiformes > Protopteridae > Protopterus > Protopterus annectens. The sequence continues at coordinate 1,388,683,651 of NC_056725.1, forward strand.
AAAAAAAAAAAAATCAATCTAAGACGCTCGAAAGAGGAACACTAACCTGATGCATGACAAAGGGAAACCTTCCGTCACAGATATAACCATGAAACAGGCTAGGGGGAAGGGGGGGGGGGGTTGGTTGCTGACAAATGAAGTTACCTACTCAGATGGAACGTTATGGTGAGTACATAACTTCTTTATATGAAGTAGTTAACTTCATTTGATCAGCAACCTGTGGGACAGATTCCCCAGCTACTGAAAACCTTGGGCGGTCCTCAAGGAAGGATATTCCGGAGCACTGCAGAGCCAAATGCTGCCCTACTTCTTCACAGGTTCATAGGTTCATACTAGGCTATGTGCCCTAGGGCATTTATAAGCCTAGCCAGAGTGTGTTTGGCTTTCGCCACCCATTTTAAATTAATTTTGCTATGCCCTTTTTCGAGGTTAGTATACTGTGCCTCTGTCTAACAGTGACACAGAAGTGATACCCGGGGTAAACCTACTATCTCCCATCCACTCATCAAGATTCCTCTTGAAGAGAGTCAATGAGGGACTCTGCCTAACCTGGACTGGGATTTTATTCCAGAGTGAAAGGAACCTCTGGGTTATGAATCTGTCCCTCCAACATGTCCTATTTATTTCAGTGCTGAGGTTCAAGTCTCTCGAACACGTAGCTCGATGGGATTTGGATTTTCTGAGCTGCAGCATGTCCATTAATTCCAGGTTGGACATGGCTTTATACGTCAGGCACAGATCGCCTCTGAGCAGGCGGTATGCCACTGAGTAGAGCTGGAGTTTCTTTAACCGGGCAGCATATGGCATCTGTTTGAGCCCTTTGATCCTCTTGGTGAGGTACTTTTGGGGTCTTTCCAGTTGCTGCAGGTGTCTGGTAAGGTACATCCCAAAAGGGGCATTGTACTCAATTATGGGCCTGATGAGGGATGAGTAAAGAGGCACGATGACCTCCCCTGATCTAGATGTGAATCCTTTCATGATTAGGTGGGCTATATAAAATGTTTTTCTAACCACTTTGGCCACGTGGTTGTCAAATGACAGATTGCTAACAACTTGGGTCCCCAGGTCCCTAATTACTTCTTCCGTACTTAAGGGATTACCACCTATGTGGCAATTTGTGGGCACTTTGTTTTTGCCAAACGGGATGACTACACTTTTTGGTGTTTAGCTTGAGACCATGGCTCTGGCACCAGTTGTCTGTTTCTATGAGGCCCTTTTGGAGGATGCTTGTGTCAGCTGGAGAGTCGATTATGGCGCCCAGTTTGCAGTCATCTGCGAACTTGGTCAGCCACAGTCCTTCCGTGTTAGCCTGTACCTCCGAGAAATATATACCGAACAAGAGAGGTCCCAGGACTGAGTCTTGTGGGACGCCACTTGTAACTGGTTTAGAGTCTGACATGGCTCCAGCAATTCTAACCATGTGGGTTCTGTCCTTGAGCCAGTTTGCAACCAATCTAGTGACATAGGGGTTTATATTTAAGCTGGTGAGCTTATCTATAATGCCAGAGTGGGGTATTGTATCGAAGGCTTTTGTAAGGTCCAGGTAGGCTGTGTGGACCACCTTCCCCATGTCAATGGCCTTGGTGACTGTTTCAAAGAAATCAACCAGGTTTAAGAGAAAGGATCTGCCCTTAAAGCCGAACTGGGTAGTATCCAGTTGTCTGTAGGTCCCCAATATCTTTATTTATGAGGTCCATGATGATCCTTTCCATAGCTTTGCAGACCAAGCTAGTCAGGCTTATGGGGCGATAGTTTCCAGGATCCGTTGAGGCACCACCTTTGTGGAGAGGGACCACTGTTGCTGTACGCCACTCTGAGTACATATCCTGTAGTAAGGCTGATATTGAACAGTAGTTTTATGTGTGGGTTTAGTTCTTGGAGTTCATGTAGGACGCAGCCCGGGACAACGTCTGGTCCCATTGATGCTGTGTTTTTTGCTTTGGAGAGGGCGGCTCTTACCTGAGCATCTGAGATGTCAGGGGGGCAGCATTCTGCTGGGATAGATATTTGTCCTTTTGTTGGGGGGGGGGGGGTCTGCACTGAACCTGTCAGCTAGGATGTTGGCAATGTCTGTGGGTTCGGTGTAGTTTTTGTCATTTTGGACTAATTCTGAGCATATCTGGGAATTCCCACCCAGGTTCCTAACATAACTAAAGAAAGCCTTGTGATTATCCTTAGTGTCCTGTGCAATTTTTCTCTAGAAGCTGGCCTTAGACGATTTTATGAGTGCCCGTAGTTTTTTGCTAATACTGATCAGAGATGCCTTCCCTTTTTGGGATTTTGCTCCATCATGTAGTAGCTTCCTCCTTCTATTGTATAGTTTGTTTATGGCTGGGGTCCACCAGACAAGACGCCTAACTTTGGAGGATTGGGTCTTGGTTTTATTTGGGATTGCATGATCCATGCATTCCTGAAGGTGTTCATAGAATGCGTTTATAAAGGATTCTGCGGTCTGGGCCGTATTTTCCACAGGCCCGGGGGCTTTGAAGGATTCCACCTCAGTTTTGAGGAGTGTGAAATTTGCTTTAGAGAAGTTTTTCACTGTGGTTTTCTGGGCAGGGGCTGGGGTCGGGATGTGAATATCTAGTGAGATTAGTTTATGGTCTGGTCTTACCAGTGAGGGATACACTTCTGGTCTGGAGCATAGAGTCCCCATGTTGGTGATGATCAGGTCCTGTATGTTTTCCCCCCTTGTGGGAGTGGCAACAAGTTGTTCCATAGCATTTGAGTTTAGAAATTCTAGGAACCTTCGGGCTAGGGTGTTGGAGCTACAGTAATGCTCCTAGTCTATGTTAGGGTAGTTGAAGTCGCCTAATATAATGGTGTTTGGAGAGACCTTCATATTTTCCAGTGTTCTCAGGAAGGCCGAGTGGGTTTCCTGGGTTTGGGAGGGTGGTCTATAGCAGGCTATACACTGGAAGGCAGTTTTACCCACGGTTAGTTGCACATGGACAGTCTCTGATGCTTCGTGCTGTGCCACTAACCTGGAGGTGTGGGGTATCTTTGACGAATATTGATACTCCCCCTCCTTTTGTGGTTCGGTCCAAGTTTTGGGGCCGAAAAACATGGTATGAGGTATATCCTGGTAGTGCTGGGGTGCTCTCAGGAGCCTTGATCCAGGTTTCTGTTATTGCACAGATATCGATGTTCTCCATGCTAAGGAGAGTTTGAGTGCGTGCATCTTGAGGTTTAGACTTCTGGCGTTGAGCAGCATTACTCAGTTTCTCATCTCTTGCGATACCTATGGAGGTGGGTTTGTCTTTTGAGCCTTGCCTAAAAAAGGCACTATGGGGGTGGCAAGAGCCTTTGCCAATATCCAAAAGCCCAGTGGTGACAGGTGCAAGCCGTCCCTAGCGAAGCATCGTGGCTTGTCGAGCATGTCATCCCAAGCAGACAGGCATTGGATCCCCTTTGAATGACACCAATACTTAAGCCAATTGTTGAAATTGATCATCTTGTCTTCATATTGTGGCATCATTCTTGGTGAGGGTAAGATGCTACTCAAGGTCAGGGTCATACCGGCCTGGGCTACATGCTCAGAGAGCTCCTCTATGTCTCTTTTCATGTAGTCCAGGAAGCTACGTCTCAGGTCATTCACACCAGCATGGACAATGACTGAGTCATATTTGTACTTGCCTTGGAGTGACCTGAGTGCTTGTGTTATGTGGCGGATCCTAGCACCCAACAGGCAGCTCACAGTGACCCTCTCCTTGTTCAGCCTGGTGAGCGGGACGTCAGTGTGCCTGATAGAATCACCTATTACAAGTGTATCAGGTGTGTTGTTTAGCCTTAAGGGCTGTGACTGTTCGGCACACTGGCTTTGTGAGCTATGTGCTGCACGTGTTTTGTTTTGGGGTAGCGGTTGCTTGGGTGTCTGCTTTGGAAGTCTCTGCTGCTTAGGGAGATTTTTATTTAGAGCCTCAGAGTATGTTTTTGTGTGTTTGGTTTGCTGTCGTGGTAGGTCTATGTGAGACTGGAATTGTAGTGAGTGTGGTTTCCTTCTCCTCCTGACTGGTTACTCCAGTACTGAGTTGAGAGAGCTTAGCCTCCAGTTTCGCTATATGGTTGCATCTCTCACATGTGCTGGAATTTGTTGGGAGGAGGAGGGTTGTCTGTGTACATGAGGCAGTTGTAACTTTGCCTCAAGATTCCCAGATTCACCAGCTGGACCGGAGAGGAGATTGACAAACAACCTTTGGACATGCTAGAATAGTATTGGGAATTCCTTTATAATTGAAAAAAAAGGACCAATGGGGAACAAAGTACTCAAGGGGGGGGTTGTGAGGGTGTAGTGCTTTTAATTTTTTAGTGCTGACTTATATAATTGCTTTAGTGAGCAAGTGCCAGGCTTTAGAGTGGGAATAGGGTGTTTATTATGAGAACTAGATCAGTTCTAAGGGAAAAGGTGAAGCGCAGACTTTGTGGAGCCGAGAATGGTTTAAACCCAATTAAGCGGCGCTGCCCAATTCTGCGCTATGCGCAAAATCGCGCAAAGCCGGGCTACAGCGGGTTTTATACAGGGGGACTTGAAAGAGCTAGAAATTGGCCCAAAACGGCCAATAGACTACCAGATTCTTGTGCTGGGAACACTCCTCCAGGGATAGATAGGCTGCTCCAAGCTCCCCACTGCCACTGGTGAACAAAGAAGCCTCCCTTTATCCAATAAAGTAAATGGGCTACACAGAAACTTTCTAAAAGTCCAGAATACAGCAAAGCCTGTATTTGGACTACTCTAGGTCAGGAAAGATGGGAAACAAGGAAATTTTTTTTTCTTTTTTGCAACAAACAGCAGGAAAGTGCAATAAATATGTAACACAGGCTAGCGCACTCGAGTGTGCAGCCTCAACAGGTAAATGCAACAAACAGGCCAAACTTTAAATTACAAGTGCAAAAGCACGCTAAAGCTGGCTTTAAAGCAGGGGGTTAAGAAAGAGATAGGAACTGGCCCAAAACAGCCAATAAGCTACAGGTCACTGGGCTGGAACCACTCCTCAAGGGACAGATAGGCTGCTCAGAGCTCCCCACTCTCACTGGTGAGCAAAGAAGCTTCCTCCTATCCAAATAAGGATATGGGCAACACAGGAACTATGACAGCCCAGAGATCAGCAATACCTGAAGACTGGACTATTCTAGTTCAGTAAAGGCAGGAAACAATGATTTTTTTTTTTTTTTTTTTTTAAACAAAGTAGCAGAAATTAGGTCCAGAAACACAGTAAATGCTTTAATTCGGATAGCACACTTGAGTGTGTAGCCTACCAGTTAAACTAAGCAAAATCAAACTTTAGAAGTGCAAAAAAACTCAGAAATACAGGCAGGAATGCAATAAAACAACTTTGCAGAGCTTATTTAGTTAAAGAAACAGAGAAGTCTATATATACAGAAAAGCAGCTAAAACACACAAACACTTCAGATGCAGTGCAACCTAGAGCACTTGAGTTGTAGCAATATAAAGGCAATTACAGTTATAATAAATGCTCTGAAATATACTCTATTTCCAAAATGTTTGAGAAGCACAGATAGAACACAAGGAGGTTCAGGCAAAAAAAAAGTTTTTTTTTTTTTAATTTCCTTGAAAGGGAAAAAGGAGAAACAGAAGGCCTTATCAAATGTTCTCTCTGTACTAAGTAGAATGAGCTAATGACACTAGACTGGAAGGAGTGTCACAGATCAGATTTACAGTAGGGGCAGGCAACTGCAAAGCCACCAAGTATAAGAGCAAGACACCAACTGGGCGGGAGGGTGGAGACAATAGCCTACAGCCAGTAGCACTATAGAAAGCCACAAACAGATTAAGATTTGTAAAGATACAGAATGCTTTTAACAGCAGACAAATCAGTTACTTGTGCAAATTAGTTAATAGCAATAAAGTACACTCGAAGACTAAAAAGCAGACAATAAAAGTGCTACATATTGTTAAAAACAATAATCTGTATTAATAATCTAAAGAAAAACAGGATACTTATATATCTCAGCTAACAGCTGCGGTCAACAACTCTTATCCACTCTGCTCAGTGTGTATAGACAGGAACCCTATCAAAGTTAGAGCTTAAATACCAGAAGAATAACTTTTTTTTTTTTTTTACAAGAACAAAAGAACCAGCCCCCACTCAGCAGACTATTAACACAATCTAGCCAAGTTAAAGAGAAGCTTCAGCTAGAAACAATAGCCTACAGCCAGTAGCACTAGAGAAAGCCACAAACAGATAAAGATTTGTAAAGATACAGAATGCTTTTAACTGCAGACAAATCAGTTACTTGTGCAGATTAGTTAATAGCAATAAAATACACTCGAAGACTAAAAAGCAGACAAAAAAAACAGGATACTTGTATATCTCAACTAACAGCTGCGGTCAACAACTCTTATCCACTCTGCTCAGTGTGTGTATATCAGATCCAACTTATGAGAAATGAAGGTATAAGAAGATGACCAAGTAGCCACTGAGCAGATGTCATCTAGAGGAACTTTTGACCAGAATGCTGCAGAAGTAGCCATAGAACGGGTAGATGGGCATGAACCCCCAAGGGTTCAGGCCGGCTGGAAGCTAAATAAGCGTGCACGATGCAGTGGGATATCCATCTAGCTAAGGTAACTTTCGTAATAAGCTTTCCCAAAGATGGCTTAGCGGCACAAAGAGCTGATCCGATTTCAGAGTAGTCGCTGTCCTGTGCAAGTAAAAATGCAATTGTCTGTGCACATCCAATAAGTGCAATCTGTATTCCCCTTTGTTCTGAAAGCTGGGGAAGAAAACAGGCAAGTTAATGGTTTGGTTGATATTGGATTCGGAGGCCACCTTAGGCAAGAATGAAGGGTTAGTCCTGAGAGACACTGTCCTTATGGAAGACCAGATACGGGGGTTTCATACAAAGGGCTTGAAGTTCAGATACCCTTATGGCTGAAGTAATTGCAATCAGGAAGGCCGTTTTCCAAGATAAGAATTTTAACTCAACCGAAGCTGCCAGTTCAAAGGGTGGGCCCGTCAGTGCCTGAAGAACTAAGGTTAAATCCCATGGGGGAGCCACATTCTTAACCGGAGGTCTCAACAGAAAGGTGCCTTTCAAAAAGGTTTTGCATATCTTAGCGAAAGTTAAGGGACCAAGGTTATCCCCTATGTGGAAATGGCTGCCATTTGGACTTTGACTGTAGAAGCACTGGCTCCTTGGTAGAAAATATGGGACAGGAATTCAAGAACCCTTGGAATGGGAGCAGTAAAACGGTCTAAATCCCTATGTTTGGCCCAGATGGAAAAACGCTTCCATTTACTTCTGTAGATCTTCCTGGTAGACGATTTATGTGCCGCCACCAGAATACATTTTACGGGAGACGACATACCGGGAGTCCTAGCTGTTAGTGGAACTGGATCAACCAGGACGTGAGCTTGAGGTCATCCAGGTTTGGAGGTTGTAATCCCGCAGGATGAGAGATCAGATCCGGAATGGGATCTAAGATCCAAGGAGGAGGTACGCTGTGAGACCACAGGTAAGGGAACCAGATCTGGGGAGGCCAGAATGGGGCTATGAGGATTATCTTGCTCCCCAACCGATGAGCTTTCTGCAGAAATTTTGTCATTAGTGGAAGAGGAGGATAAGCATAAAGAAGACCGGGGGACCAAGCATGAACCAGAGCATCTCTGGGGCTCTCCCCTGTTGGGAGAATTAGAGCGAAAAACTCGCTGCATTTTGCGTTTGAAGGAGAAGCGAAAAGATCGCAGCAAGGTTGACCCCATCTGAGGAAGATCTGATTCGCTACTGATGGGTTTAGAGACCACTCGTAAGGTGTGAGGATCGAGCAACTCAGCTTGTCCTCTAGAATGTTGGACTGGCTCGGAATGTGCGTTGCTATCAGAAAGTGGTTGGTGGAAATCACCCATTCCCAAACTCTCATAGCCTCTCGACAAAGAGGGTAAGATCTGGTTCCTCCCTGTTTGTTGATGTACCAGACTACTGTCATGCTGTCTTGTCTGAATTGCAATAGTCCCCAGAGGAAGAAGGTCTTGAAGGGCTTGCAATGCTGGAAGCACTGCCCTCATCTCCAGGACACTGATATGCAGAACAGTCTCTAAAGCGGTCCACGTGCCTTGGACGGTTCTGCCCATGGAATGCCTCCCCACCTGAGGCGAGAAGCGTCCGTGGTCAGCATGGCTTGGGGTTGAGGCATCACAAACTGTCTCCCTTCCCACAGCTCTTGGGAATGGAGCCACCAAAGAAGGGAGTTCCTGCAAACCCTGCTTAGAGGAATTGCAGAATCCAATGGGTGAAGGAAGAGAGACCACTGAACCTGAAGAGTCCATTGAAGGACTCTCATGTGCAATCGTGCCAGAGGTGAAAGGCTGATGGCTGCCGCCATGAAACCTAGGGCTCTCAGGACCAATTCTGCAAACGGGGCTGACGAGTGTAGAAGCAGTATTACATGGAGTGACAAGTTGCGCAACCTGTCCGCTGTTAGAAAGGCTTTGGACAGGAGCGTATTTATCCTGGCCCCTATGAAATCCAGAACTTGCATAGGATGAAGAGACAACTTCTGAAAATTTATGGTAATGCCTAGATGCTGGGCCAAGGATAAGGAATAATCCCTGGCCGAGAAGAGCAGATGCCTGGTGGGGGCGGTGAGGAGCCAGTTATCTAGGTACGGAAATACCTGAATTCCCTGAAGTCTCAGGTGGGCTGCTACAACTGCCATGACCTTGGTGAACACCCTGGGGGCTGTGGTGAGGTCGAACGGGAGAACCCTGAATTGAAAATGGCTGGCACCTAGCCAAAAGCGGAGAAACCTCCTGGACCATCTGTCCATGAGAATGTGGTAGTACACATCCTTGAGGTCTATGGAGCACATCCAGTCATTTTCCTGTAGAAGAGGGAGAATAGATTGCAAAGTAACCATCCAGAATTTCTCTTTGGCAATCAACAGGTTTAGAGTTGACAGGTCGAGAATTGGCCTCAAGTCCCCCGTCTTTTTTGGCACCAAAGAGAACCTGGAGTAATTGCCCAACCCGGATTGCTCTGGGGGGACGTGCTGGATGGCCCTTTTTTCTAGCAACTTCTTTATTTCCGAAGCAACCTCCCTCTGATTGGGTGGAACATCGGAAAGGCGCTTTGTTAGTGGGGGAAGATTTAGAAAGGGGATAGTGTAACCTCTGGATATTATTCGGAGCACCCAACAATCTGTAGTAATGGACTCCCAACTTTGTAGGTGCTCCGAAAACCGCCCCCGACTGCCTACAGAGAAGGACAGCCGGGCAAGCCCTCAGGACTGCTGTGCGGGTCGGTCTGAGAAAGTTTCTCTGGACCCGAAATTCTTCGGCCCCCCTCTGCCTCTGGGTCGGCGCCCACCTTGTCCTCCTCTGCCTCTGAAGAATGAAGGGTCCAGAGCGGGACGGAACAGCTGGGACTTCCAGAACCACATCTTCTTTTGTCCTCTCTGGTTCCTTGAGAAGGACCTTTGAGGATTCGAGAAGCGGATCCAGACGGCAGACAGTGTCTTCCTCACTCTGGAGCAGCGTGTCGAGGACATTTTTGCCGAATAGCGTAGAACCGTCAAAGGGAGCGTTCATGAAGGACACCTTGAAGGGTTCTGCAAAGGCAAAGCCAGGTGTGGCGCCACAAGGTGACCCCTGCCCCGCTGGCTCTAGCCACTCCCTCCGTGGCATGGGAGAGAAGCCACATGGAAGTGTTAGAAATTGACTATAGAGTGGCCATGCGAGCCGAGAAGGTCCATTTGTCCTCGGCCGCCATGGACTCTGGGGGAGCTCCAGCATATTCTTTTATCAGACCCCGCTGGAGTCTAATGACGTGTGTCAGATAATTCAGTGCCCTTATAGAAAAGGTGGCTGAAGCAAACATCCGCTTTCCAATACGGTCCATCATCCGAGACTCCTTATCAGGAGGATGGACCGAGGAACTTTCTTGTGCTAGTTCCTTCTTGGTGGCAGCCACCACCATGGCATCTACTGGGGAGCCTTTATTCCACACCGGTTTGTCAGGGGAGGACTAAGTATCCTGTCCGGTCTTCTAGGGATTGGCTCCACGGTGTCCGGCTCCTTCCAAGCCCTGGTAGTAATCAAGTCTACCAGGGGATCAGCAGAGGGTGGAAACCCAAAGAGGTAGACGGGCCTGTGTCGAATGCCTCCAGAAACACAGACTCATCAGAGGAAGGTTTTTGGGATGACCACCCCCCTCTAATATGCAGCATTTCCATAATGTCTCCAAAGGAGACATCTTCAGGGGGGTGACCTTGGGGAACCTTCCCCCTCCTAAGTCTGTGTCCTCCGTGAGGGACTTGGGGGGGGGGGGTGCCTCTTGCACTTTCGTTTGTGAGGGACCTCCTCGGCGGGGCTGTCCGAAGAGGGCTCACCAACAGGGTCCTGTTCCCCTACAGGAACTAACTGGAGCACCGGCGCAGGCTGTCCCTGGGGCTGGATGATGGAAGACAGGCTCAAATGTGAGGGAGTGAGGGGTGGATCCGCAGCCCAGACTGGGGACCTGGAACTCCGACAGCACCCTCTCCAGCAAGTCAAAAGCCGAGGGCGAACCACTCTCCCCTGGCTCAGAGAGTAGCCCCCTTGGCTCTGACATGAGGACTGATGTTGGAGCAGACGCGATTGGACCCAAAAGGGGAGTGTGATCCGAACGAAATGGAGCTGAAGACACACTCACCCCTGTGGATCCGAAGCTCAGCTCTCGGCCCTGAGAGGTCAGATTCCGACACACTCGATGGTACGGTCGGCGAAGTAGCCACCACTGTCGGCGCCAACTCCCCGGCTCCGAGACGGCTCGGATCCAAAGACTCCGAAACCAGATAGTGAATCGGAGAAGGAGCAATTGGGGCAAAGAAAGGGGCTGAGCTCCCCCCCCCCCAGAGGGGGGTAGAGGCAAGAGCACCATCTGCAGGAATCGACGCATCATCTGGTCCATATCAGCGTCAGACATACTCCTAGTAGACCTTGAAAAGGTTGTCGAGGCAGGCCGGGAAGGCCACCTAGATGACCTCGAGGGAGACCGGGACTCCTCCTCCATCTCCGGAGAAAAGCGGGGAGAATGGAGCCGAGAGGGGGGAGAACCAGAAACCCTCCTGGGAGAGCCAACTAATTTAGCAAGCGGAGCAGTAGGATGAGATTCTGCTCGCTGCTTGTGGCTCTTATGTCGGTCCTTATCCCTATGCTTCTTCTCTTTGCTAGAAGAGTCCCCCTCTCCCTGGGACACAGAGGGAGGCTGAGTCCCTGCCAGGGGAGGGGGAGCTGAAGGTTGGACAGCCGCAGCTGCGACTGGTGCCGCTGAGGGAGAGGAGGAAGAAGAATCCGCGGGCAAGAGTCCCACCAGGATTAACTTATTCCTCCTATCCCTCACAGCCCGGGGGTTAAAGGCTGGCACACACTTGGCAGCCCGAAGACAAGTGGGCTACCCTCAGGCAGAGAACGCACAGAGTGTGGTCACCTGCTGGGGACAGCTTATGACCACACAGTGCATTTAGAAAAAATGGCCTTAGGCCCCTCAGCCATCGCACATTGAAACGCGCCCACACACACAGAGAAAGGGGAGGGAAAAAGCTAAATTTACACTAAGTACCACAAAAAAAATAACACTGAAATATACAGAGACAGAAAACTAAGTCCTTCTACACTCACACACACCGAAAAAACACTAAAAACTTTGAAGAAAATAGTTTTAAATACTCTCATCAACGCCAAGAGCTCGTCACTTAAGCTGTCAGAAGCTGCGCAAACGGGATCTGAGGACTGGAAGGAGGTAGCAGGGTATTGTGGGTAAGGGGAGGAGCTGAGAGCTCGGATCTTTTAGCTTGGAAAGCTGCCGGCTCGGATCCGAGGTCGGATCAGATACCCACAGGTTGCTGATTAAATGAAGTTAACTACTTCAGATCTTGTGCAACCCCTCTTCTTTGGAATGCCATTTGCAGCCATATCCCTGTCCTCATTATAATCTAGGCAGTCTGTACTTAGGTTTGTAAAACAGTGGTGTCACTGAACAAAGAAATGGGGCTATACTGCAGAAAGAAAAAGTAGAACCATCTCCTCAACATCTAAGATATGGGACAATAAGCCCTAATAATAAGACCTAACCATATCACTGGCAATTTCTGGTCTTTGCACCTTCTACTGTTCATCTCTGCTGCTTTTGCTGACTATAAAGGCCTGGATGATCACTTTACTCATTCCCTTGCTTACACGACAATACTTGCAATCCTCTGGTGCTCACTTGCCCACCTAACCAGTGTTACAGAAGGGAGAATGATTTTCACTGCATAATGACATTTTCAGCATGATCAAAACACTCCTGATTATATCTCAAAAGTCAGGTTAAGGATAAACAAACTCAGCTTAATAAATGTACTTGCAAAACACTTCAAACTGTAGCATGAACTGTACCTAGGCAGTAGCAATGAATATATAAACTACATCATTCACAACCACCACTTCAGAAGTGTTCTAAGTCCTGTCCTACACCCTGATCTGCACCTGGTAAAGGTGCCTTGACAAGTTAAAAAAAAAATATATATATATATATGTCCCTCAGTACTTTTACAAGAATGTGACATTTAAGACATCACATCATGGGACGGTCATGACTAAATAATGCAAGATCTCACATCTTTAAAAACAAAAACAAAGCATAAAGGGAGACCTATCATATCCCAACAATGAACATCTGTAGAGCAAATCCCAGTAAACTCCAAATAGCACACTAACTGCAAAAGATCCATTATAAAGAAAATATACAAAGGCTGCAGTGATACTGGCATGAATGTGCTTAGTTTCCAGTTGTGTTAACACGACTGGAAAATAACACCACTATGAATAAGGATAAACCAGAGCAGAATGAGGTACAAGTCCAGACTTAACACAAGACATAGCTACTATTAACCCGAGGCACTGAAAAAATGAGAATGTGAATTAATAAACATTTTCTGAAGCAGAAGTGTACAACTGTCATTAAATGACATGCACAACATTTTCTCCAAAAGATACCAGTATAGCTCTCTACTTAGGGACAAACCAAGAAATAATTATGTACACAAAGTATTAGTGAAAACTGAAACATTAACATAATACAGAAGGTGAATTAACCCTTTTAGAAACAAGCTTATAATTTTGTCTATGCACAGTTCAATAAATCAGCAATGAATCCTGAAACAATCAGGGACAGAGGAACTTGCATACAAATATTTCAAGGATGGGTATTAATGCCCTTCTAGCCTGCCAGTATACCAAACAGTTGTTCCCACAATAAGTGTCCAGGCTGTTCTTAAAAATATCTCAACTAGTACTTTCTTTAATATACTTTGGTATTGCGTTCCATGCATCAGTTGCTCTCTCAGAGAGCCAATTAGTACACTTCTCATAGGTTCATAGATAGGTACTAGGCCATCGGCCCAAAGGCCTAAGTAAGCCAAGCCAACAAGGTCCCCTGGCTTAAGCCACCCAAGAAAGTTAATTTCCTGTGCCCCTGACCAGCAGAGCCACAAAAGTGATCCCCTGGGTGTATTTCCTATTTCCCATCCACTCAAGATTTTTCTTGAGTGCTGAGGAACTTTGCTTGACATACATGGGTAGCTTGTTCCAGAGAACAGGAAGTCTCTCGGACAGGAATCTATCCCTCCAGCATGTCCTGTTTAATGTGGTGACAAGGTTTAAGTCCTTAGAGCGTGTAGCTCAGAGGGATCGGGATTTCTTTAGGTGTAGCATGTCCAACAGCTCTGGGTTTAACAGTTAGGCAGAGATCTCCTCGGAGTAGGCAATATGTTAGAGAGTAAAGCTGGGGTTTTTTGAGATGGTCGGTGTAGGGCATCTGTTTGAGGCCGGTGATCCTCTTTGTGAGGTACTTCTGTGGCTTTTCCAGCTGCTGCAGATGTCTTGTGAGATACATTCCAGAAGGGGCATTGTACTCTATAATGGGTCTAATGAGTGTCGAGTAGAGGGGAGCAATGACCTTCTTCCTGGGTGAGAACCCCTTTTGTGATGAGGTGAGCCACATAAGATTTCCTGGCTACTGTGCCAAAGTGATTATCAAAGGAGAGACTGTCCACCTGGGTCCCAAGGTCTCATCACACATTCAGCGTTAAGTAGACTGCCGTTTATTTGGTAGTTCACGGGTACAGAGTTTTTACCAAAAGGGATAACAATGCACTTTTTGGCACTGAGCTTGAGGCCATGCCTCTGACACCAAGCATCTGTCTCAGTAAGGCCCTTCTGTAGGATGTCCACATCATTTGGGGACTCTACTATGGCTCCTAGTTTGTAGTTATCTGCGAACTTCGTTAGCCAGAGGCCTTCTCTGTTAGCCTGTACTTCAGAGAAGTAGATACCAAACAGGAGAGGTCCCAGGACTGAACCCTGTGGTACTCCAATTGTCAATGGTTTGAAGTCAGATTTGGAGTCTGCAAATTTTACAGTGTGGGTTCTGTCAGTGAGCCAGTTGGCAACCCATCGTGTGACGCAGGGATTTATACCTAGTTTAGTGAGCTTAACTATAATTCCAGAATGGGGGATGGTGTCGAAAGCCTTGGCAAGGTCAAGATAGGCTGTGCAAACCACCTTACCCTCATCTACAGCTTTGGTGACTGCCTCAAAGAAGTCGATCAGGTTCAAAAGGCATGATCTGCCTTTCATAAACCCGAACTGGGTGGGGTCCAGACTTTGGAGGTTACCAATGTCTGAGTTCCATGAAGATATGTTCCATGGCTTTGCAGACCGGGCTCACTAGGCTAATAGGGCGATAGTTCCCAGGATCAGTGGTGGCTCCCCCTTTGTGGAGTGGGATAACTGTTGCTGTGCGCCATCCAGTGGGCATAAAGCCTGAAGTGAGACTATGATTGAACACGGTGCTTAGGTGGGTAGCCAGTTTGTTCTGAAGTTCATGTAAAACGCAGCCTGGGATGTTGTCCGGTCCCATTGATGCTGTGTTTTTGGTTTTAGAGAGAGCAGCTTTTACCACCATAGATGTGATTACAGGGACTCTGCATTCTTCCTGTATAGATATGGGCCCTTTAGGAGGTGAGAGGGGGGATAAAGTTAGCACTGAACTTATCTGCCAGGATGCTGGCAATATCAGTTGGTTCTGTAATTTTCGTGCTGTAACGCAGAGCGGATCTGGGTGTTGCCACTGAGATTCTTGACATAGCTATAGAATGCTTTGTGGTTGCCCTTAGAATCAGTGGCGATTTTGTTTTCGTGGCTAGCTTTAGAGGATCTTATAAGGGATCTCAGCTTCTTACTGAGGCTGACCAGGAAGCTCCTCCACTCATGGGATTTTACTCTCTTTTGCAACAGTTTCTTCCTTCATTCCAATAGAATCCTTCTACATAGGCTGTCTGATGATTCTCTATTACTTTTTGATAACCCTAAAACAGTCCCAGAGACATTTGTCTCTAAATGCCCTATATACCCCAATATTTTAGACACTGATAGAAGAGAATTTAAACAAGGTTATAATTTATTACCTGATCACTATAAGTTTTAGAAGGTAGTTAAGGGGCAGAGATACCACTGGAGTCAACAGCAAGGAAAAGGTAGGAAACATAACTGTCAAAATAACACCAAATACATACACAGCTCACTGTCATGACACTGTGCACCAGCCGCCAGAGCAAATGAATGTGGGCATTGCAAATTCAGTAGTATCTTCTAGGTTTACAGGTAGTTACCATGCTTACACAGTCCAGAGAACCACTCAACAGCCTAGCTCAAATTCACAGTCCCTCTCTGATCTCTCAGAGCCCACCTTATTTTCTACCACCTCTTTTGTCATAAAAGAAATGAAAATTTTCATAAATATTTACGACAATTGACAGCAAACAGCATGATTACCACTTTAAGTTAGCTACATTCACTGCAGCACTTAAAATGAAAGCAAACAAACTGCCCTTTTCCAACATGTAAATGACTGTATTGCACTGCTTGGGTGCGAGAACACAAGATACACAACATGACTTTTCTTTAAGCAGCTTTAAGTCTTGACATTATCAAAATCAAGTTCTACTGCAAAACAAAACCAGATACATTTAATAATTTTGCAAAAAGCCTTTGTACACTATAACAAGTGTGTGTGTGCGCATGTAAATATATATATATATATATATATATATATATATATATATATATATATATATATATACACATACATACACGCACACACTTTTTTTTTTTTTGAAGACAAAACAGCAGTAACCAAAGAACCCTCAAGAGGATAATTGTTAACATATTACATCCAAATTGTGCGAATACCTCACAAGAGATAAATAAAATCAAAAGCATGGGATTTTCTATTGGATTTACAATGCATGCTCATAATAGCAAGGCCTGATCAGCAAAATAAACCATACCTCTCAACCTGTTAGGACAAGAAATCTGCACAAAGCTTAATATACTTTGGAACAAAGGCCCACAAATAGGGATGGATTTTCAATATTGCTCTTATAAACCTGGAAAGCTGTTAGAACAGGACTTCTGTGCATGCATTTTCTGAAAGGATATGACATCTGAAACTCAAATGCCTGTTAGTATCTAGTGACTTTAAACCACGGAGCATAATTTCCCAGAAAAACAGAAACCTTATGGGCAACAAACCAAAAAATATGAAGCAAAAACCTGGCTGAGGAACACATCAGGGACAAGAACATAACAGAGCCATGCAATTAAGTTACTATTGACTGCTCAACCTGTTAGCACAATAAACCTAAAAGCAGAAAACCTAGACTGGATTACATAACACGATAAATCAAGGAGACAGGATAAAGCCAATCAGAACAGGATTGACACACATTACAGCCTACATTTTAAGATACTTACCTCTGCACCATACAGGAAAGTAGCTACAGCTCCCTCAGTCCACAAAATTCAGCAGTAAATAATTCAAAGGAGTAGAAGTACAATCAGCAGCAATGCCGTCCAGCAAAAATTAATCTCAGCCTTTTGGGTTATATTTCTGTTGATTTCAGTCCCCGACTCCCTGAAGCACTGCACACTCCCATTCGGCGCCGTCTCATCCTTCTGGTACAACTTGCAAGTCTCAGATCAGACTTAATGAATCCTTTCTGGCTTCCTCTATGACTGACTCAACAACCCACGGCCCAAATGTCTTCCTTCCTTTCTCAAACTGGTGCCGGTCCTAAGGTAATCTTCCTGAATCCGGGAGGCCATTTTGAGGGATTTTACTAGCATGAAAACCACTGATGGTGCATGATTGGCCAAGTATTTGAGAGCTCTCATTGGCTCCCTTCCCCAGGGATACTTACTTGATTGGTTTGTATACCACGATGGGCTACTGGCTATAATTGCGGTATACGAGCCAATCAAAAACTCTATCACAGCCAATATTGTCCAATGTGGAAGAGAGGAGCAGTTCTTTGATTGTTTTGTATACCGCTATGTCAATTGGCAGTAACTGTGGTATACTAACCAATCATAAACAGTGTGGCAGAGCCAAAGCTGTTCAATGTGGAATAGCGGAACAGTGGGTTAATTTAGGGTTGAATGTGGAGCGTTAAGCATAATCCGGAGCACTTGGCTGTTCAGATTACAACTGAGATAGAATACAGGGCCTTGTCCACTGCACCAGTCAGGCACCAGCCCACTGACCAAACACATCCTTCAATTTGCAAAGCAAAAAAACATACAAGGATATCTAAATACAGACATGCCTACTTTATACAAAAATCTAACTGTGTACACTATTTTAAAATTTCTTAACTGGGATAAGTCCCAATGGGTGTGAGCCCTTTTTCAGCAGAGGCCCAGGGAGAAAAGCTCCAGCAATATTAGAATAATAAACAAAAGATAAAAATATCAAATATAAAAATAATGACAATGTTTAAAATGTTCCATAATTAACAAACAAAGGCAGATTAAACACAGTGATGTTAAAACCCTGGTGCTGGTACACCACCAAGAATAAGAAGACAGGGCAAGTTCGGGAGAACTGCACGATTTAGTAATAAGTTGCAGTAGAAGAAAAGGTTTCAAGGGAGAGCTGAACTATATCCAGAGTTGTTGCACAAGTAAATGAGAGGAGTTGAGTAGAGGAGATAAAAAGGATGTAGGTAGTGAAAAAGGAGAAAAAAGGATGCAGGTAGTGAAAAAGGAGAAAAAAGGATGCGAGTAAAGGGGAGGAGTGGAGGGACATGGAAGTAAGAGGATGACCTGCTAGGGGATGGGGGGGGGGGGGGATAGTGGAAGAGTGTAGCTCAGAAGTGTGACAGTGGGTAGAGGAGGAGAACTGGAGAAGGAGGTAGAGAATTGAGGTAAAGTGGGTGAGAGGTTAGGAGGTTCTAAGACAGAGGCAAAGCCAGGAGTTAAGGAGTTTTTCTGTAAGACTTTCTTGAAGCAGTCTGTGATGCATCAGATGGCTAGAGCAACAGTAACTGCATAGAGAATGACCTACGGATTTTTTAGGCTTGTAGATTTCTAACAGAAATTGGTCAGAGCTACGGAGTGAGCAGTTGGGTGTATAGATAGTGAGGAGTGGAGCAATGGCAGAATAGGAGTTAGGATTATTTATTATGAAGTGACAGAGAAGTTGAGAGGAAGAGATGGATAGGTAGTTCAAGCCAGTTGAGGATTTTGAGAGAGATACAGTGGTGTGAGTTACAAGGTTGGTTAACAGCAAATCTAGCAATTTTGTTGTAGCAGAGCTCTAAGCTTTGTTTTAAGGGTAGACTGTAGATTGTTTAGGATAGGATAAGCATAAAGTAGGGTGGGGAGAAGATAAGCATTGGCAAGGCCAAGCTTAGTGTCACTGGTAAGGAATTTTTAGCTTTGTAACACATCCCAGCTTTTGGAGAGGTTTTGATACAGTTTTGGACATGTAGGTCAAATTTTAATGGATTGTCAATGATAATGACCAATAGTTTAGACTGTCATTACTTCTACTGGGGTGCTGTCAAGAGAAGTAAAGGATCTTTGGTGAGAGATTTTGGGAGGAATAGAAGCAGTTTGTTTTGTTTTAGGGTTGAGAATCATTTTTTTTATTCAGCCAGCTTTCTATCAAGTTAAAGGATTTTTGAGTAAGACTTTGGAGGTGCTGGAGATTAGAAAAGCCAGATGATGGTGGTGTCATCAGTGTATTGCATAAAGGAAGAGATGATGAAGAGGCTGTCCAAGAAACAGCAGGAAGGCATCAGATACCACTGAAAGCTTCCCTCGTCTGCTGAAACAGCATAAAAATAATTTGCAAACTAGCCAGCTGAAGCTTCATGTAAAATCTCTCCACTCAGGCAGACAATATGACTTCCAGTCAAAGCACACATACACGTGGAAGGCTTTTTGGAAGCTTCTGTCATCCAAGACTCCTCACAAGAATGTCCAAGCAATGTCAAAAGATCTAAAAAAAACAAAACCCCAACTTGGAAATGCTCACCTCAAGTGAAGGAGACATGCTTGACTTGTACTAGAACAAGCTGCATTTAATTTCATGGACCTAAGAGTCTGGAGCTACACCATTCTTGGCCATCACTAGACAAGCAATTCTGCCTGAATTTAACATGTAGCAAATCAGACAGAGAAAAAAGAATACAGCAATAATCCCTGGCACAGAAGATTGAATCCACTATCAAAATTCTCCCATCCTACTGAACCAAGTTGAACAGAGGGAATACAGCATTCTTGCAAGCTACATAAAGGCCAATCTGAGGTGCCCCATTCCTTAAAAATCATGACCAATAGGTTTCCTGAATCCTTGGCTCAAGAGGACTGCAGCTAAGTATATAAGCACATTTATGCTCTCAGAAACTAGAATGCTATAATGGTGAGATCCCTTTTCTATGGCCACTGCCAGCCATGCATTACCTTCCTGTACATTAGACACAAGCATTTATCACGCTGTTTATATGCCACAACAGGGTAGTTGCTGAACCAGGACATGAAAAGCTCTGGTCTCAGCCTCCAGGGTGAAACTGAAAACATTAGGACTCCAATGGTTTATGTGGAGTACCCCTTTTGTCTGGGGAGACGGAATCCACTTTCTGTGGACCATAACAGAACTTCATTATGCTTCTCACCCCATTAAATAAGCATCCCATCCTGAGTAATAAGAAGTTATGTCTTACCATAACGTTCCATGTTAGTTGTCTTCTTCTCGCCTTCTTTCTTGCTGGATGGGTTCGGAGCCAATCCTCGGCTCCGACTCGGCTTATATTATAGCTCGAGAGCTATTTTTACCGGCTCGAGGCAGCCCTATATCCCACAATACCATGCGCTAACTCCCCAGATCTCGTTTGGAAGCTATGGCATAGTATAAACAACAATCGTATAATATAAAAATTATAACCCTCTGTATTAGAAGATTACCTGATAGTAACACTAAGGATACCAGGAAAAGACGCAACATATAGTATCCCCAAAAAGGAAGGACTCAATCTCGAGTCTGTCCAGGCTAGGGGGCAGGAGGGAGGGACGCAAGAAACAAGGCGAGAAGAAGACAACTAACATGGAACGTTATGGTAAGACATAACTTCTTAATGTTAAGTTGTCATTCTCGCCTTCATTCTTGCTGGATGGGACAGCGTCCCTAGCATCTTAGTCCTGGGTGGCTCAATTGAACAGACTCCTGAGTACAGTGGAACCAAAATCAGCTCTATTTCTGGAGGCTAAGTCAAGTTTGTAATGAGCAATAAAACTATGTTTGGAAGCCCATGTAGCCGCTGCACAAATGGCATCTAGTAGTAACCTTGCTTGAAAAGCTGTTGAAGTTGATAGAGCCCTAGTTGAATGAGCCTTAGGCCTAGAGGGAAGTTGTCTGTGCCTCAACTCATAGACCAAGGTAATAATAGATGTCAGCCATCTGGAGAGGGTAACTTTCGAAACCGGAAGCCCTTTCTTACCTGCCGCATAAGAGATAAAGAGCTGATCTGATTTTCTGAATTGTTTTGTCCTGTCTAAGTAATACCGTAATTGGCGATGAACATCTAATGAATGTAATTTTCGTTCAGCTCTGTTGGTATAGTCTGGGAAAAAGACAGGTAAATCAATAGAATGATTTAAATTTGCTTCCGATAGCACTTTTGGAAGGAAGGAAGGGATTGTTCTGAGAGTTACCCTGTCTTTATGGAAAACCAAATAAGGAGGACGGACAGACAAGGCTTGGAGTTCCGAGACCCTTCTGGCAGATGTTATAGCTACTAAAAACAGCGTTTTCCAAGAAAGTAGTTTGAGGGAACAAGAAGCTGCAGGTTCAAAAGGGGGCAGAATTAATGAGGATAGAACTAAATTCAAGTCCCATTGTGGAGGTGGATCTTTTACTGGAGGTCTGAGCAAAAAAATGCCCTTGAGAAAAGCTTTACAGAGCTTATGGGACACAATATTTGCTTCTGAGAGTCCAACATGAAAATTAGCAATGGCCGCTAAATGTACTCTGATAGTGGCCGTTGAAGATCCAGAATGAATAAGCTCCGCCAGACAGTCCAGAACCTCATGAATGGGTGCATGAAAAGGATCTAAGGACCTATTTTGCACCCAGAATGAAAAACGCTTCCATTTACTAGCATAAGTCTTCCTAGTATTGGACTTATGGGAGGCCAGAATGATATCACGGACAGAAGGAGAGATGAGGGGAAGCCTGGCTATGGCTGGAAGTGGAGCAACCAAGCTGTGAGGTTGATGGAATGTAGAGACTGATGCAGCTTGCCCCTGAGGTGGGTCAATAGATCTGGAAGGGGTTCCAGATGCCAAGGCTGTTCCAGTAGGTATTTGTGCAGGAACGGGAGCCAAACTTGTCGAGGCCAAAATGGGGCAATGAGGATCATTTTGGATCTCAATGCAATTGCTTTCTGAATTAATTGCAGGATCAACGGAAAAGGAGGAAAAGCATAGAGAAGACCCCGGGGCCAAACGTGAACAAGAGCGTCTCTGAGGGGTTGGCCTGGCAGAGGAAAAAGTGTGAAGAAGTCGAGGCACTTGCTGTTTTGGGGAGTTGCGAAAAGGTCACAGCAAGGCTGGCCCCACTTCCGAAATATTCCATCTGCTACCGCTTGATTTAGAGACCACTCGTGAGGCATGAGGATAGTTCTGCTCAATCTGTCTGCTATGACGTTGGACTTCCCGGGGATGTGCGTTGCTATCAGAAACCGTTGAGATGAAATCGCCCATTGCCAAAGTCTGAGTGCTTCTCGACAGAGGGGATAGGACTTTGTTCCACCCTGCTTGTTTATGTACCACACCACAGACATATTGTCCGTCTGAATTGCTATAGTCCTCGTGGGAAGAGAGCTCTGAAGGGCTTGCAACGTCAAAAGCACCGCCCTCATCTCCAGGACATTTATGCATTTATGTGCAGGTGGCATTCTGACTGTTGCCAAGTGCCCTGGACCGTCCTGCCCTGATAATGCCCCCCCCCACCCGATCAGGGAGGCATCCGTTGTGACAGTGGCAACTGGAAGAGGGAGAACAAAGGGTCTGTCCTGAAAAAGCTGAGGGGAAACCATTCACCAGGACAGATGTTTCTTGCAAGATGGGGTTATCCAAATGTTGTGGGTCATTGGTAGCTGTTGAAAAGACCACTGAGAAAAGAGCATCCACTGAAGGAGCCTCATGTGGAAGCGGGCTAATGGAAGTAGAAGAATCGCCGCCGCCATGAGGCCCAATACTTTCAATACTTGGTTGACCTGGACTTTGTTGGGTTGAAACAGGGTCTGAACATTCCGCCTTATGTCTGTCACTCTCTGGGGTGGTAGTGTTGCAGACATTTCTGTGGTGTTTAATACGGCGCCTATAAAGTTTATACATTGACAAGGCAACAAGGAGGACTTTGCAAAATTTATAGAAATACCCAGACTGTTGCAAAGCTGAACAGTGTAATCCCTGGCCATTATGAGATCCTGTTTGGTGGTAGCGGAAATGAGCCAGTCGTCTAAGTATGGAAACACCTGGAATCCTTTCTGTCTCAGGTGAGCCGTGACAACTGCCAAACATTTGGTGAACACCCGGGGGGGGCTGTGGTGAGACCAAAGGGCAGGGCTCTGAATTGAAAATGACTGACTCCCAGCCGGAAGCGGAGAAACCTCCTGGAGTGTCTGTGTATCTTTATGTGGTAGTACGCGTCCTGGAGGTCTAACGAGCACATCCAGTTGTCTCTGCCCAAAAGGGTAGAATGGACTGCAGTGTTACCATTCGAAATTTTGTCTTTAGCACAGATTTGTTTAACCTGCTGAGATCCAAAATAGGTCTCCAGTCTCCTGTCTTTTTTGGTACCAAAAAGAACCTTGAGTAAATTCCGGACCCTAGCTGATCTGCTGGGACTGCCTGGATGACTCTTTTTGCTAATAGCTTTTCTATTTCTAGCTGAGCCTGACCCCTTTGTGCGGGTGGTACATCTGGTAGGGGTTTTGGCGGTTGTACCAGGGGGATGGTAAAGGGGATTTTGTAACCCTCGGCTATGATCTTCTGTACCCATGTGTCTTGGGAGAGGGATTGCCAGGCTTCCGGATACAGAGATAATCTCTCCCCCGACTGCCTCCGAAGGAGGACAGTCGTGCAGCTTCTCAGGGATAATGAAAGGGTTGATCAGGAAAAGATTCCCTAGAACCCTGGTTCTGAGGACCCCCTCTGCGGCAGGTGCGACTCCCTGTGGTTTGCGGAACCACATCTTTCCCCCCTTCTGTCCCTTAGGATAAGGTCTAGAAGGCGTGGAAAAACGGACTCCCACGGCAGAGAGAGTTTTACCATCTTGCTCGCATCTGGTGAGGGTATTCTTCACTTGAGGTCCGAATAATTCCGAACCATCAAAGGGGGTGTTAGTGAAGGACGCCTTGAAGGGATCAGCAAAGTTACAGGGCCGCATACAAGCGTGACGTCTTAACGCAACGCCTGTACCAGCGGCCCTACTCGCTCCATCGGCTGCATAAGAAATTAGCCGCATGGAGGAGTTAACAATGGAGTTCAGGGTAGCCAGCTGAGAGTTTATTTTGTCCTTAAACCCCACAGCAGAAGGATCCTGTACCGTTTCACCCAGCTCTTTGAGCAAGTCTCTTTGAAGGCGGGTGAAATGACAAATAGTTCAGCGATCGCATAGAAAAGGTCGCTGAAGCAAAGGTCCGCTTGCCATACCTGTCCATGGTCCTAGACTCCTTGTTAGGAGGATGAACAGATACAGAAGGATCAGCCAATTCCTTCTTAGTGGCTGCTGCTACCACCATAGCATCAACTGAAATGCCTTTGGTGAGAAAGTATTTATCATCTGGTGCAGAAATAAATTTAGAAGGCCTCCTAGGGGTAGGTTCCATTGAATCAGGAGCTGCCCACGCCTTTCTAGCCACTACCTCCATTAGTGGGTCGAAAGGGGGAGACACCCAGGAGGTGGAAGGGCGAGATCCAAAAGCGTCAAGGTAAACCGACTCGTCCTCGGAAGGTTTAAGAGTGGACCAATTCCCCCTCTGTCTTAGGATTTCCAGGATGTCTGAAAAGGAGACCTCCTCAGAGGGGGATCTGGGGGAACCTTCCGACTCATCCAAGTCGGTGTCTGACGTGACAGACTCGGGGGAGTCCATGTGCTTCCTCTTGCACTTTCTTTTCCTAGGGGGTTCCCCTGAAACTTCAGGGGAGCCCTCGGAAGAGGAGGAGACACCCAAAGTGGGTACCCCACGCTGTGGATCTCTGCTGACAGGTGCAAGAGAATGGCCAGAGACCGTAACAGGCACTTGGAGGGAGGAGCCGCAGAACTTAACCTTGGAGTGGACACTGGGTCCAGCACACTCCTCAACACCTCGAAGGCTCCCCTAACAGACACCAAAGGTAGCACTGGCTCCGAAGAGACTGGCACCACCTCCGGAGCCAACAGAGAAGGCTCCGAGAATGATGTCGGGGCCGAAATAACCAGAGCCGAAGCTCCGAGAGGGAGAGCGGAGTCGGACAAGGGTCCGATGCCACTCGCCCCCTCGGAGCCGACAATGAAGTCTCGGCGCCCGGACCTCTCCACGGACGGAACCAATGAAGAGGTCGGAGCCGACGACACCGGAGCCAAAGGAGGAAGTATCGGCTCCGACGTAGGCAAGGTCACGGTTCCGAGAAACTCCAGCTCCGAGCTCGAGTGATGAGTTGGAGGAGGAATAGATAATTGTATCGAAGGAGCCACAGTCTGGTGAGATGGGCTCTGGAGCATTTGGGCCAGTGCCTGAGATTTTATGAGTCTACTGACCACCCTCTCGATGTCATGGTCAGAAAGCCTAGATGACCTCGATGAATGAGTCCTATGACTCCGCTCCGACAAGAGAGGGGATTTCGGAGCCGATCTAACGGACTCTAGGGAGGGGGACCTAGAGCGCTTGCGCGCTGGAGTCAGCCCCGATGATGGTTACGGAGCGGAAACCACTTTGCTCGCCTCGGAGCCAGCCGGAACCGAGGTCGGAGCCATCTCAACAACACCAGCCCTCGACTCAGAAGCTGGAGCCGAGGGTTTGGCGGTTTTTGATGACTTCCCCGAAACAGACTTGGACGGGGAGTCATCAGGCTTTAACAAGCCCCTAAGAATAAGCTTGTTACACCTCTCCTGCAGGACTCTTGAACTAAATCCGTGACAAACGGAACAAGAGTCCTGCAGGTGTAAAGGCCCCAAGCAATAGACACAAGAAGTGTGACCGTCTGTCAGAGACATTTTCTGACAGCACGAGTCACACTTCTTAAATCCCGAGACATTAGTGTCTTTGGACATAATCCTAAGCACAGTAAAAACACAGACAGTCCACACACACACTCAACTTAAAATTAAAAAAGTTAAGGGTACTGACTAAACCCACACACACACACAGACACTGTAAGGGGTGGGGAAACTAAGGTAAAGCCCGTAGGCCCAAGATAAAAAATTAACTAAATAAGGGAAGAAGGGCTACAAGAGAAAGGGACCCGAGAATAAGGTAATCAGAAGGGACCTAGACAAAGATAACTACTGGGAAAAAAGTACCTGAAAACTAGATTCAATTAAGTAAAACTCCTTACTAACCTGAGCCGGTAAAAAAGACAACCTCGTAGCAAAGCGGCAAACGAGATCTGGGGAGTTAGCGCATGGTATTGTGGGATATAGGGCTGCCTAGAGCCGGTAAAAATAGCTCTCGAGCTATAGTATAGGCAGAGTCGGAGCCGAGGATCGGCTCCGAACCCATCCAGCAAGAATGAAGGCGAGAATGACAACTTAACATCAATACTTCTCCACATACCCAAAGATAACAAGAAAGCAGACAACAAACTCTGCTGTGTGGTTATGAGGACGGGAAAATCCTAATTCAATAAAAACTGAAACATATAAAACACTACCTTTTTAAAACCTCTTAAAGGTAACACTCATCTACGTAATGAAACAGTCCATGCTCCAGGTGGTAGAGCAAAGAATCTGAGGGCTGTGATCTGAATACAGATCACCAATGTCTCTATCTACCTAAATACAGGGAGGTGTGAACCAAAATTAACAACTGAAGGAAGTTTTGGGGGTGGGGAGAAGAGGACACGAGTTAATTAGGATAAGTTGTTTCTCCCCATACAGCAAGGTAGTTTAAGGCTATGCGATTTGAAGGGATACTTTTGAGCTACATAGCTAATGCTCATGCACAACACAAGCAGATTACTAATAAAATGAAAAGACATGATGAAACAGGGAGGGTTCAAGAAATAAGGACAGAGTAGGACTTTAGAAGCAGATCCTTAAAAAAAAAATACACAAATGATTACATTCATAAAGTAGTAGAAATTATTTTAAGAACTGAACCAATATGGGATTAGAAAAGACAGTTTGCTAGTAAGAATAACTAAGTAGGGGTATCAAAAACAGGCAAGGGGGCCCAGAATGTATTTTAACAATGAAACCATGGTACTAGAAACAAATCTGGAGAGAAAGGTTATAGAGTGGAATGTGGCTAAGCAGAAGTTCAGACTGCATTCTCTACCAGAGTGTAGGCAAAGAGAAAGCGATAGAGTGCCAAGTGAAATACCACTGCTGGTAGAATCTTTAACTGGGTGTAGAACAGAAGCTGCAGTTAAAAAAAGAAAATTAGTTGAGTGTATAAAACACTGCATTACTACTGTAAGAATCAATCAGATGAGGTTAGAAAACATTTGGAAAATTGAATGAAGAGACATTTTACAAAGGAACAATGGGAAAAATCTTTAAGCCTCCCAGTTTTAGAAGGTTTGGTATTTTTTGCAAGAAAGTGCATGCATATGTGTTTTTGTACCCCAAGTATTCTTAAGGATCCTAAAAGCGTTTTTGGTAGAGCTGTCTCAGTTATCCAACCTGCACCTCAGATTGTATGAAGTGCTGAGCCAACTAGAATTCTCCAAACTGTTAAAGTGATCACTGAGAGTCTTGCAACAACCCTCCATTCAAGAGGAATAACATGTACTTAGTTAAATTTATTCTCTGACGAATGTGTGTTCTTGATTTAACAATTTAAACTTCAGACCATTTTCCTTCGGTAGACAGAGTATGCGGAACGTGAACTATACAAAGCAGATGTAATTTGGAACACATTTTTAGGTATGTAATAAGATAGAAAATCTTAATTTGTTGTTTTAATGGAAATGCTGGAACAAATGGTTGTAACTAAGGAAATTATTATTTTGAGCTGCAATACAGAATATGAATTGTCGAGACATAATATCATTCTAAGTTTAATATTAATGGCTACAAAAAAACTAATTTTTTTGGAAAATC
This sequence comes from Protopterus annectens, assembly GCF_019279795.1. Classification (NCBI taxonomy): domain Eukaryota; kingdom Metazoa; phylum Chordata; order Ceratodontiformes; family Protopteridae; genus Protopterus; species Protopterus annectens. The sequence goes on from NC_056725.1 coordinate 1,388,711,287, forward strand.
TAAATCAAAACCAACCTAATTTATTTTATTTATTTTTATTTTATTTTACATTTGTTGACTGGGAAAGTCCGACTGGACACAGGTCCATTTTCAGCGGAGGCCCGGGGAGAAAAGCTCCACTTAAAAAAACAATCTGACAAATAATTTTATGAATTACAACACTTTCTCCTAAAATTGACCATAGAGGAGCTAGCACCCTGGTCGAATAAGGTAGATAAGAATTCTAGCACTGTTGGTAACGGAGCTGTATAGGGATCTAGGTTTCTGCGTTCCGCCCAGATTGAAAAATGCTTCCATTTACTATTATAAATCTTCCTCGTGGAAGGCTTATGAGCGGATACTAAAATAGCCTTAACAGATGACGAAATACCGGGAGTCCTAGCTATCACTGGAACTGGATCAACCAAGCTGTAAGTTTGAGGTAGTCAACCCTAGCGGATGGGAGATCAGATCCGGTGTGGAATCTAGAACCCATGGTGGGTTCAATAGGTGAGACCACAGGCAAGGGAACCAAGCTTGATGAGGCCAGAATGGGGGTATGAGGATCACTCTGCTCCCCAACCGATGTGCTTTCTGCAAGAATTTCAGCATTAGGGGAAGAGGAGGATAAGCATAAAGTAGACTGGATGGCCAAACATGCACCAGAGTGTCTCTGGGGGGAAGTAGTCGCTGCACTTTGCATTCGGAGACGCGAAGAGATCGCAGCAAGGTTGACCCCATTTGAGGAAAATCTGCTTCGCCACTCTTGGGTTCAGAGACCACTCATATGGTGAAAGGATTGTTCAACTCAACCTGTCTGCTAAGATGTTCTACCGACCCGGAATGCGCGTTGCTATGAGAAAGCGGTTGGTGGAAATCACCCATTCCCAAACTCTCATGGCCTCTCGACAAAGTGGCTAAGACCTGGTTCCCCCTTGTTTGTTGATATACCAGACGACTGACATGTTGTCTGTCTGAATTGCAATAGTTCCCGAGGGAAGAAGGGCTTGGAGTGCTTGCAACGCAAGAAGCACCGCCCTCATCTCTAGAACAATGATGTGCAATAAGGTCTCTGATTGGGTCCACGTGCCTTGGACGGTTCTGCCCATACTGTGCCCACCCCAGGTGAGAAGTGTCCGTGGTCACTGTGGCAAGAGGGGGAGGCATCGAGAACGGACGCCCTTTCTGGAGGTCCAGAGACTGGAGCCACCAGAGTAGGGCTTCCTTGCAGACCCTGCAGAGGGGATGTTGTAGAATGGACCATTGGACCTGTAGGGTCCATTGCAGTACCCTCATGTTCAGGCGTGCTAAGGGTAGTAGACTGATAGTCGCCGCCATAGAGCCTAGCGCCCTCAGGACCAATTCCGCTGGAGGAGCCGGGTAGTTCAGAAGAGCTAGTACGTGGAGCTTCAGGGTCCGAAGTCGGTCCAGAGTCAAAAAGACCTGCAGAAGATTTGTGTCCAATCTGGCTCCAATGAAGTCTAAGACTTGGATTGGGTGGAGAGAAGATTTTGATTGTAATTCCCAGTCAGGAAGCAAGATGGTGGAAATAATCTCTGGCTGAACACAGTAGATGCCTGGTGGTGGCGGACAGGAGCCAGTTGTCTAGGTACGGAAAGACCTGTATTCCCTGAAGCCTCAGGTGGGCCGCTACCACTGCTAACACTTTGGTGAACACCCTGGGGGCTGTGGTGAGACCAAAGGGGAGGACCCTGAACTGGTAGTGGCTGGCTCCCAGCCGGAAGCGGAGATACCTTCTGGATCGCCTGTCCATCAGAATGTGGTAGTACGCGTCCTTGAGGTCTATGGAGCACATCCAGTCGTTCTCCTGCAGGAGTGGGAGAATGGACTGAATGGTGACCATCCGAAACATTTCTTTAGCCACTGACAGGTTTAGGAAGGCTAGATTGAGGATTGGTCTCAGGTCCCCAGTCTTTTTTGGCACCAAAAAAGAACCTTGAATAAAAGCCTGATCCGGATTGATCTGGGGGGATGTGCTGGATGGCTCCTTCTTCTAGCAGCTGAAGGATTTCTGCAGCTGCTGCCTCCCTTTGATTGGGTGGGACATCGGGGAGGCTCCGGGGTTTGGGAGGAAGGTTGAGAAAGGGGATCTTGTAACCACTAGATATGATCCGAAGCACCCAGCGATCTGTTGTAATGGACTCCCACATGGCTAGGTGCCTCAAGAAATGCCCCCCCCGACTGCCTCCAGAGTAGAGCAGTCGGGTAACCCCTCAGGGTTGCTGCATGGGCCGATCAGAAAAAAGGTTCTCTCAAACCAAAATTCTTCGGTCCCCCTCTGCCTCTGGGCTGGCATCCACCCTGTCCTCCTCTGCCTCTGAAGGACGAGGGGTCCGGAGCAAAATGGGACTGTTGAGATTTCCGGAACCACATCTTCTTCTGTCCCTTTTGGTTCCTAGTGAAGGACCTCTGGGGAGCAGAGAAGCAGACTCCGACAGCAGACGTCGTTTTCGCTCTGGACCGTGTCGCATACGGTCTTGCCAAAAAGGGAAGAACCGTCAAATGGGGCATTAGCGAAGGACACCTTGAAGGGTTCCGCGAAGTCACAATGGCAGAGACCAGCATGCCGTCGTAAGACAATGCCCGCTCCGCTTGCTCTAGCGGTTCCTTCCGTGGCATGAGAGAGGAGCCGCATAGAGGTATTAGAAATGGATTTGAGACTGGCCATTCGGGTAGAAAATACTTTCCTATCCACTGCCGACATGGCCTCTGGGGGCGACACGGCGTATTCTTTGATGAGATCCCGCTGGAGTCATATGACGTGTGCCATATAATTCAGTGGCCTTACTGAGAAGGTTGCTGAAGAGAACATCCACTTCCCCAAACGGTCCATCGTCTGAGACTCCTTGCCTGGAGAATGGACCGAGGAACTCTCCTGGGCCAGTTCCTTTTTAGTGGCGGCCGCCACCAACATGGCATCTACGGGAGCACCCTTGCTCCAGTAAGCTCTATCAGAAGGGGGGGCTAAGAATCTTATCAGGCCTCTTGGGAATGGGCTCCACAGTGTCCGGCTCCTTCCATGCCCTGGTAGTAATCAGGTCTACCAGGGGGTCGGCAGGAGGGGACACCCAAGTGGTAGATGGGCCTTGCGTCAAACGCCTCCAGAAATACAGACTCATCCAAGGAAGGTTTTTGGGTGGATCACCCCCCTCTAATTCGAAGCATTTCCATGATGTCTCCGAAGGAAACGTCTTCGGGAGGTGACCTTGTGGAACCTTCCCCTTCCTCCAAATCTGTATTCATTGTCAGGGACTCAGGTGAGTCCAAGTGCCCCCTCTTGCACTTACGTTTGTGAGGGACCTCCTCGGGGGGGCTGTCCGAAGAGGCCTCACCAACCACATCCTGTTCCTCCAAGGAAACTATCTGGGACGTAGGTGCAGGCTGTCCCTGGGGTCGGATGATGGAAGGTAGACCCGTCTGAGATGGAATGCAGGGTGGAGCCATAGCAGGAGCCTAGGGTCTTGAATCCCTCAATAGGACCCTCTCCACAACATCGAATGCTGAGGGGGAGCTGCTCTCCCTGGGATCAGAGAGCATTCCCCTCGGATCCGATGCGTGGATCGGAGCCGGCACCGAAGCGGTGGGATCCGAAGGGCCAGCTTGCTCCGACCGAGACATGGCCGAAGACTCACTGACACCTCCGAATCCGAAGCTCAGCTCTCGGCTCAGAGAGCTCGGATCCGAAAAGGGACCAGACAGACTCGAGGGTACTATCGGAGCCGACACTCCCCCGGCTCCGACACTACTCAGCACTGAAGGCTCCAAGCCCCGAAAGTTGGTCAGAGAAGGAGCTATCGGGGTGAAAAAGGGGGTCGAGCTCTCCCCGCAAGGGGGGGGGGGTCAGGAGCATTCCCATCTGCAGCTGGGCCTGGAGGAACGTACGCATCATCCGGTCCATGTCTGCATCCGATAAACTTCTGGTCGACCTCAAGGAGGCCACCGAGGCGGGACGGGAGTGTCGCCTCGATGACCTCGAAGGCGACCGGGCCTCCTCCTCCTCCGGCCCCAGGGAAAAGCGGGGAGAATGGAGCCGGGAAGGAGAAGGCCCGGAGGCCCTAGGGGAAGCTGCTTGCTTGGCTGGCGGGGCCGAGGAGGAAGATTTGGCCCGCCGCTTGTGATGCTCGTCTTTCTTATGCTCCCTCCTAGCTTCCCTCTCCTCCTGGCCAACAGTGGGAGGTTGAGTCCCGGCCAGGGGAGCATGGATGGGTGGTGGTGCTGCCGCAGCCGTGGCAGGTGCCACAGAGGGAGAGGAGGCCGAAGTTGGGTCCAGGGGCAACAGTCCCGCCAAAACCAACTTAGATCTCCTGTCCCTCAAAGCCCTGAGGTTGAAGGCTGCACAAATAGTGCAGCCTGAAGACAGGTGGTCAACCCCAAGGCAAATAACAGAGTGTGGCCATCCGCTGGGGACAGCTTATGGCCACACTCGGTGCATTTAGAAAAAAAGGCTTTAGGGGCCTCAGACATAGCTAAGAAAAAAAAAAGTTTAACACTAGGCCCGACCAACACATTACACAAACACACAGGGGGGAGGATAACTAAGTGTTAGGATTAGCTACACAGACTAAAATATATATACCAAAAACACTAGGGGAAACGCACACACCAGTTATAATGAGCACTATAACAAAGAAAGATTTTTGTCTCAAAATCCTAGACTATCCGCCTGGAAGCTCGATCAAGCTGCTGTCGTGAAACGCACCAAATGAGATCTGAGGACAGGAAGGGTTAGCAGGGGGATTATGGGTAAGGGGGAGGAGCTTGGAGCTCGGATCTTAGCTGTTTGAAACTGCCGGCTTGGATCCGATACCCACAGGTTGATGGACAAATGAAGTTAACTACTTCAGAATGTGTGTTCTTGTTTTAACAATTTAAACTTCAGACTATTTTCCTTCGGTAGACAGAGTATGCTGAAGGTGAACTACACAAAGCAGATGTAATTTGGAACATGTTTTTAGGAATGTAACAATTTAGCAAATCTTAATTTGTTTTAATGGAAATGCTGGAACAAATGGTTGTAACTAAGGAAATTATTATTTTGAGCTTCAATACAGAATATGAATTGTCGAGACATAGTATCTTTCTAAATTTAATATTAATGGCTACAAAAAACAAATTTTTTTGGAAAATCAAAATCAAAACAAACTAACCTAATTTATTTTATTTATTTTTATTGTATTTTACATTTGTTGACTGGGAAAGTCCGACTGGACACAGGTCCATTTTCAGCAGAAGCCCGGGGAGAAAAGCTCCACTTAAAAAAACAATCTAACAAATAATTTTATGAATTACAACACTTTCTCCTAAATGCATACAATATTATACAAGAGCATAGTTTACATTTCTTCACAGATATATGTATAGATACAATTATTGTATTCCAGAAGCATAACACTTGTATGTAGGTAAATGTTTAACTGACTTCAGAGATGAATAAGTAGATACGAACAGAATAGAACATTGTTAGTTAAGAATTTATATACAGAGGTTAGGCAGTATTAAGTGATCCTTGGTAGAATCATTGTATCACTGCAAATGTGCTGGATTAGCCTGGGGAGTCACATGGGCATAGCCACTTGTTAAAGTAGTGGGTTTTGAGTATTTTTTTAAATTGTGGAGCAGAACCTGTAGAAGTTGTGTTTTGGAAGAGAGTTCCAGACTTTTGCTATAGAGCAGGCAAAAAGATTTGCCAGCCTCATTCCTATGTTTGATGACGTATGTGATTTTGGTCTGTTGACCTTAAGGCTCAGGTGGTGGTGTAGGGTTGCATTTGGTCTTGTAAAATGGGGATTTTATTTGGGAGGTAATATAGTTTGTGGGCTTTGGAGAGTTGAGTGGTAAGAAGTAATTGAGGCAGCTCAAGCCAGTTGAGCTGTTTGAGGGAAAGAGTGGTGGGCTCTGTTAGAGGCAACTGTGGCAAATTTGGCAATCTTGTTGTAGCAAGATGCCATTTTGCTTTGCTCGCTGTGGCGAAGATTAGTCAGGATTGGTGAGGCATACAGTAGGGTGGGTAATAGGTGGGTTCTGGTAATGGTGGCTTTGGTATAATTGGTCATGAATTGCTTATTCCTATACAAGAGACCTAGCTTTTTGTGAACTTTTTTGATTGTTTGGGCTATGTGTACATCAAATTTGAGTTTATCGATTACTACTCCTAGGAGTACCCAAATATTGAATACTGCGAAGGATCTGAAGGGTCTTTACTTTGAGTAACACTTCCATCACAGCTTTCATTTAATATGCTACCCCACCTTTAAAATATTACTAAACAAAACCTTTTGGATCTTTATAGCCTTTTTTTAATCCAAACATCTAAATTTCCTAGAGACTTCTCTGACAGATTATACTTCACCATTTTTATCGCATCACTTCCAACCTTAGCTATTAATTGCCAAATACTTATTTTACCGTTGGCATAATTTAAGTCTTTCATTAATGTTTGCATTTGTGCCTCCTCTTGATTTTCCCATTCCTCTGCTTTATACAGCTTTTCATAAAATTTCTATAATCTTTCCAATACCTATAAAAGACATCCGGTTATTTTTTCTTGACATAGTATATCCAAGTTAAATTCTGCTGCAATACTTTAACCTTGGTAAACCACTCCAGAGTAATTCTCAACACTTAATTCTACTACATTTTAAACTCCATTTTCATTACACTTCCTAGCCATCACTTTTGAAGAAATGTCAATCGTCCTTGATGGGTCTCATTTAATTCCACTACTCATTCCCTAAACTTCTCATTGTTCTATGGAAGGTTGACTAAACATGATGAACATACTTATTCAGATGAGTTTTGAAACCACATCTGAAAGGGTGGATGGGTGATTCTGCAAAGCAGTCTGTCTTTATGGAAAACTACACCGTGCTCTGTTCACATGAAGGCCTGTAGTTATAAGACTGTTTAAACAAAGGCAATGGCTTTTAAGAAGTCATCCAAGACAAGATCCCCAACAGCAGTGCAGTCAAAACAGGCTCAAAACTGCAACCTTCACAACTACAAACTTCAGGTCGAAGGATTGAAATACAGATCTGTTTTAAGGGACATAAGTGCAGGACGGCCTTGAGGGGGGCACGATTCAAAGCACAATTATTGGAAACAGGGTGCTCCTAAGCCAAATATAATCCAATTACTGACAGGTACACCTTGACAATCATTCATATACTGCCAGCACCAGGGATGAGAATGTATGAAATACATTTATGTTGGCAGTTTGGAAAAGTTACTGGAACTATAAAAAATAAATAAATAAATAAATAATGACTGGATTGTTTTCTATTTGCTCTGTTCAAACCTTTTAATGACCCGTTGGTTGTTTAATTATATTAATGAAATGTGAATTCAGTACAATGGTGCTGTGCCATAACCAAGCTACTGACTTTACTTATGTACAAAGATGAACACAGCATACTTAACTTTCTCTAACTCACGTGTGCCTGCAGTACTAAGTCTTGTTCAAAGGACTCTAAAAGGTACTGTTGTGGAACTTCAGAAATAGTGGAGGCAGATGCATTAAAACTGCACCACACTTCACTGGAATTTTTTTTTCCACTTAGCCAAGTCAGTCTTAAGTTGTACTGAGCTACAAACCTCATGAATGAAGACATTTCTTGTTCATGGTCTGATACTAGGCTATATCTGCCCTGGGGCATTTATAAGCCTAGCCAGAGTGTGTTTGGCTTTCACCACCCTTTTAAATTAGTTGACTGTGCCTTTGTATAGTAGGTCACAGAAGAATAGCCCTTTTAAGTTTAGTAAAGTAGGAAGATAGACAAGTATGAATTAGAAGTACTGACAAAAATGGAAACAGTACACAAAATGCTTCTATGAAGAATGGGATCCTGAAAATGATGGGATAAAAGTAAAAGGAAAGAGCTAAACTTCCCATGGAAGCCTTAACTTTTATAGGGTTATCTAGGAGATTCCACACTTCAGTGTTGACAGGGAGCAGAATGAACTTTGAATAATAAGGGGTTCAGTCAGAAAATTTAGGATCTCAGAATATTAAATGTGGTCTTAACCAATACTGAAGGGGTCCAACAATGTTAAGACTAAAACTTTATTAGCCCTTCATGTTCATGCCAGTCTGTAATTTAAGAAATAAAGACAAGTGTAGGATTTCACAGAAGCTGATTTTATGGTACTGTCAGTGAGGCTGGAGACTGGAAGCAAGATTAAGACTGAATAACTTATGTTAATGGTTTATGAGCTGAACATAGAGGAAAAAAGAACGAGAAAAATGATTATGCACACATATAGTTATAAGTAGTTGTAACTAAAGAGCTAGAAGGAAGAAGAGTGACTAAAGGGGCATAACCAAGCAGGTAAGGGCATCAAAGACGAGGTAAAACGGGAACTGACAAGAGTCAAGAATGGTACATTTTTAAACTGTCTTTATGAACCCTTTTTTTTTTGCTTCTACAGTACAAGAATGAAAGATATCAAGGATGGCAAAGTGCAAAATAAGGTAGTAAGTGAATACTTTGTAAAATGTTAGTACGAAAATTTACAGGCCTTCAGCTTTAACTCCTTGATCCTTAAGTTTACTGAAGTCCCCTCCTCTTCTTCCCAACATAATACAGAAAATTGCTCCCTAAGAGATCCATCCTGGAGATATATACCTGTTGTACAATCATGTCTGTCTTGGCATGTCTAGTACTAAATACAGAAGCTCTTCTGGTGGATTTCTGGTAAGGCAAAAAATGGACAGGTACGATGCATCCCATCTCATTGTGATTGCTGATAAAGCCTCTCATTTTCAGCTTCCAACCCTGCAGGGTTCTCAAGCCTCTACACAGATAGTCCCACAAGACTTTCTGACAGCTGGGGAATCCCACAAGGTGTTCTGACAGCTGGGGAAGTAAACAGCCTGTAGATGTATGCCCACAATGACAGCTAAGTAACACTGCTTTCACAGCAAGTCAGCACAGGACAAAATAGCAAGCATCTCCCCTGCTTTTATCTATAACAAATTACACTTGCACTGTCAGAGAGATAATCACATGATCTCTGTCACAAAAGTAAATTTACGGGACTACCAACACTTTGTACTACACCCCTTCTCCCAACATACTCACACATTCACAGTGAGCTTCTGACATGGCTCTAATGGAATGCAGAAAATTCTAGGATTGCTCTTAACCTTTTTTGGACAACCATACAAGTTTCTACTTAACATGAGATAAGTGGGATTCATTTATTACAAGGATTAATGTAAATTCTGCAGGCTCAAGTACTGGTGGGTTTTTCACATGCAACCCTGCATGGGGGATCATAAAATATGATGATATCATTCTGAAGGCCTTCATGGATATTCTGGCTAAGTGCAACTTCTTGGGGGGGGGGGGTTCTTTAAAGGAATTCTTCCAATGAGAAGACATGCTCTGTAGCTAGTGGTCTCTAGGATGGCTTTTAGTAAAGGATTCCAATGCAAAACAAAGGCTGAACATTGTAGGTAACAGTTACCAAAAAAAAACCATTATTAAGAATAGGTGAGTATCTTTTGCAGTTCCTTCATGAAGCATGTTTAGATTAGGCAGCTATTCATACAAGTACAGCTGCGAATGCCTTGTAACCTTGGGTATGCTAAGGCTTGTGCCGAGCACAAGACACAAACATCCTTAAGTAGAGCCTTTGCCCTCTATGGAGCCGGGACAACCTCCATAGCCTTGCAATCCAACAACTGTTAGAAAGGTAGTCTCCTCTCTTCCTTCCCATCATTCTAGGATGATGGAAGTGAACCAAAGAAGGGTGGAAATGGGCAAATTCTATGCAGGAAACAGAGAATATAACCTCATTAACCAATTGCCCACAGTCAAAAGGAACAACGTCTCCCAAATGCACCAGATTCACCCTAGTCAGAAGGTTTTTGGGATGACAATGGACAGAAAGTGGGTAGGTAGTTTACTGTGGAATGGTTCAGTTACTGTTCAAAGAAATCTACCAGCATTGCTCAACTTCTAGAAGAGAGACATAATTTGGCAGGGTATTTTAAATGGAAGCCTAGAAAAGCTGCTTACCAGATGTTCTTGCCCTTTTCAAGCTTCTTAATTTACTGAGACGGATGAACTAGATTATTCCTATTTAAAGACATATTCACCATCTGTGCCATAAACATTGCCTGGCAGGTGCTGGAGGGGAAAGCCATGCATGTTGTTTTGATATCAGCTCCAATAGCAGCCAGTAGAGAAGACTGCAACTGTGACACATCTGCAAGTTCTTATTTAAAATCCGAATAACCACAAATAAAGTCATCGGAAAAGTGAAACTACGCATGAAAAAAAAAAGTATATAGATGACTTCTAAGATGGCTGCACATTGAGAAACTGCATAATTCTAGCTCTCCCAGTGTGAACACAAACATAGCAGAGAAAGCCATTGGACTTGGACTTCTGGGTAAATTTCAGTAAAAGGCTAGTAAGTGCTTGAATGCCAAAAAAAGGAAATACAGACGACATGATGGAAAATCAGCTAAAAAAGGCGACTAAAAAAACTCTGTCAAGAGTACTGCAGCTGTTCAGCCAAAAATAGTGCAAGTTCCAGACATGACTTCAGGTAACCTACAGGAAAGTATAAGGTAACTGCACCCAGACCTGACCAAAATAAATGAAACACCCAATGGAGTACATCAACTCAACCAATAAAAGGCTGAAAAAAAAAATGGAAGAAGCTTTAAACAGATATTCAGATAAGGTGATAAAACTGCAAAACTCAGAGGTCGAAATGATGATGGCTGACTATGAGATTGCACAAGAGATGTTTCAAAAAATAACAGAATTAGAGGTCACAGCACATAGGGAAAAAACCTGAGATATTTTTCTGTATTAGAGAAGATGGAGGAATAAAAAAAAAGTTACGTACTCACCATAACGTTCCATCTGAGTAGTTATACTTCATTTTTCTGCAACCTGTGGTATTCGGATCCGAGCCAGCAACTTTTTTTCTAGCATCTGCTCCAAGCTCTGAGCTTCTCCCTCTACCCTTCATGCACTACCATCTCCTAACTTCCCTCAGATCGAGTTTGCTGCAACTAAATACATAAGCAGCTCAGCCCAATGAACCAAACCTGTATAGACAGGACAAAGTCCGGGGGATGGAGGGAGGGAAGGTTGCACAAAAATGAAGTATAACTACTCAGATGGAATGTTATGGTGAGTACATAACTTCAACTGAAGTAGTTAACGTAATTTTATCTGCAACCTGTGAGACAGAGTCCCCAGCTACTCCAATCCTGGGAAGTCCTTATGGAAGGATATTCCTGAGCACTGCAGAGCCAAAGGATGCTCTACCCCAATAAATCAGATCTAATTTGTAATGGGAAATGAAGGTATGTGAATTGGCCCAGGTTGCTGCTGCACAAATGTTGTCCAAAGGAACCCTAGACCAAAAAGCAGCAGAAGTCACCATAGACCTGGTAGAGTGAGCTTTAACAATACTAGGAGAAGATAAACCTTTTGTTTTGTAGACATGCGAAATGCAAAGAGTGATCCATCTGGCCAAAGAAACCTTAGAAATAGCCTTTCCCAGAAAGGCTTTGGAAAAGGAAACAAACTGGTCAGTCTTGCGGAATGATTTTGTTTTATGAAGATAGAAGCAAAGTTGTCTATAAACATCTAACAAATGACGTTTGTATTCACCCTTATTTTGGAAGTTAGGAAAGAAAACAGGCAGATTAATGGACTGGTTCAGGTTTGCTACAGATGCCACTTTGGGTAAGAAAGAAGGATTAGTAGAGAGAAAGACCCTATCCTTATGGAAGACCAAATAAGGAGGCACGGCAGGCAGAGCTTGAAGCTCAGAAACCCTCCTAGCAGATGTAATGGCGACTAGGAAAGCTGTCTTCCAGGACAAAAATGTTTAAGTCCGCCGAAGCTGCGGGTACGAATGGAGGAGCCACCAATGCCTGTAGGACAAAGGTAAGGTCCGAAGGAGGCACTGAATCCTTGACAGGAGGACGCAACAGAAAAGTGCCTTTAAGAAAGGCCTTACACAGCCTAGAAGAGGCTACGGCAATGTTGTCTTCACCAACATGAAAATTAGAAATGGCTGCCAATTGTACTTTCACTGTGGAGGGGCTAGCTCCTTGCTGAAAAACGACAGACAAGATATCCAACACCGCTGGAACAGGGGCTGTAAAGGGATCTATGTTTCTCTGTGAGGCTCAAATGAAAAAATGCTTCCATTTACTGCGATAAAGTTTCCTGGTTGAATCTTTAAGAGAAGCCACCAGAATGGATTTTACCGGGGATGAAAGACCAGGAGTCCTGGCAATCAATGGAACTGGAGCAACCAAGCTGTCAGCTTGAGGCTGCCCAGGTCGGGCGGACGGGCACCCGAAGGATGGGAGATTAAATCCAGGCAGGGATCCAGAACCCATGGAGGAGCTAAGAGATGAGACCAAAGGAATGAGAACCAAACCCGACTAAGCCAGAATGGGACAATGAGGGTAACTTTGCACCGCAGTCAGCAAGCTTTCTGAAGAAACTTCGAAATGAGTGGCAATGGTGGGTAAGCATACAGAAGCCCGGGGGCCAAGCATGGACTAGAGTGTCTCTGGGGGCTTCCCCTAGTGAGGGAATCAGAGCGAAGAACTCGCTGCACTTCGCATTGGAAGGAGATGCGAACAGATCGCAGCAAGGCTGACACCATGCAAGGTACATCTCTCCTCCACTACTGACTGTTTCAGAGACCACTCGTACGGCATCAGAATAGCCCGACTCGATCTGTCCGCTAAAATGCTGGAGCGCCCTGGGATGTGCGTTGCTATCAGAAACCGACCTGGGGAGATGGCCCATTCCCACACTCTCACGGCCTCGCGACATAGGGGATAGGATCTGGTTCCCCCCTGCTTGTTGATATACCAGACAACCGACCTGTTGTGACTGAATTGCAATCAATCCGAGTGGAAGGACAGTGTGAAGGCTTCCAACGCTAAAAGCACTGCTCTCATCTCTAGAACATTTATGTGCAACTTGGTCTCTGACTGAGACCACGTGCCTTGGACTGACCTTCCTGAACAGTGACCCTCCCACCCGAGTTGGGAGGCGTCCGTGGTCACTGTGGCTTGGACTGGAGATGATGCGAAGAGGCATCCTAATATCTCCGGTGAATTTAACCACCAAAGAAGGGATGTCCTGCAGATGTGACTGATCCTGATCGGAAATTCCATGGGCAGGTCTAGCAAAGACCAGTGAACAGCCAGAGTCCACTGAAGAACCTGCATATGAAGGTGCGCACAATAGAGAATCGATATGGAGGCAGCCATGGAGCTCAGTGCCAAGAGAACCTCACTCGCCTTTGGAGACTTGAAGTTCGCTACCTGAGCTATGTGGCACCTAAGGTGTAAGATCCTGTCTGGAGTTAAGAATACTTTCATCTGCAAGGTATCTAGCCGTGCCCCAATGAAGTCTAAAACTTGTACTGGTTGCAATTGGGATTTCTAAAAATTGACTATAATCCCCAATAGATCTGCCAACCAAATGAAGTGGTCTTGGGCCAGACAAAGCAGACGCTTGTTGGGCGCAGTGAAGAGCCAGTCATCCAGGTAAGGAAATACTTGAATACCCTGAAGCCTCAGGTGAGCCGCTACAACTGCCATTACCTTGGTGAACACCCTGGGGGCTGTGATGAGACCAAACGGTAGGGCTCTGAACTGAAAATGACTGGTTCCCAGCTGGAAGCGCAGAAACCTCCTGAAGCTTCTGTGGATCTTGATGTGGTAGTAAGCATCCTGGAGGTCTAACGAGCACATCCAGTCGCACTCTCTGAGTTAAGGTAGAATGGACTGTAGGGTGACCATCCAGAATTTCTGTTTGGCTACAGACAGGTTTCAAAGTTGACAGGTCTAGAATGGGCATGAGGTCCCCCATCTTTTTTGGCACTTAAAAGAACCTTGCGTAGACGCCTAATCCGGACTGATCGGGGGGAACCTTTTCGATGGCTCGTTTGATAAGCAGCTTTGAAACCTCTAGGGCTGCAGCCTCCCTGTGAGTGGGTAGAACATCCGTAATGTTTGGAGGGGCAATGAAAGGAATAGAGTAACCTCTGGATATTATCTGAAGAACCCAGCGATATGTCGCAACAGACTCCCATGCCACTGGGTGCAAGGACAATCGTTCCCCAACTGCCTCCAGAGTAGGACAGTCGGGCAACCCCTCAGGGCTGCTGACCAGGTCTATCAGAAAAGAGTTCCCGAGACCCAAAATTCCTGGGACCCCTTCTACATCTGAGTCGGCGTCAACCTTGTCCCCCTCTGCCTCTGGGGGAAGAGCTGTCCTGAGAATCCCGGGAAAACTGAGATTTTCGGAACCACATCTTCTACCATCTGATTCCTAGAGGAGGACCACTGAGGGTTAGAGAAATGAACTCTGACGGCAGACAAAGTCTTCCCGTCCCTTTCACTCTGGACCAGTGTGTCACATACTGTCTTCCCAAAGAGGGAACAGCCGTCGTAGGGAGAGTTGATAAACGACACCTCGAAAGGGTCCGTGAACTGACACAATCTGAGCCAGGCATGATGCCTCATGGCTACGCCTGTCCCAGGCACACTAGCTGCTCCTTCCGTGGCGCGGGAAAGTAGCCGCATAGATGTATTTGAGACCGATTTCAGAGTAGACATTTTCGCCGAAAACAGCTGTTTGTCCTGCGGCGATAAAGACTCTGGGGGGAGACTCAGTGAATTCCGAAGCAAGGTCTCACTGAAGTCGAATCACATGTGCCAAATAATTCAGCGCACGGATAGAAAAAGTCACTGAAGAGTATGCGCACTTCCCAAACCTATCTTCCGACCTGGACTCCTTGTCTGAAGGGTGGACTAAGGAACTCTCCTGTGCTGGTTCCTTCTTTGTGGCTGCTGCGACCAACATAGCATCAACTGGGGCTCCTTTCGACCAGGGTTGTCTATGCAAAGGAGGAGATAAGACCTTGTCAGGACATTTGGGGATGGGCTCTACGGTGTCGGGCTCCTTCCATGCCCTCGTGGTGATTAGGTCCACCAAGGGGTCTGCTGGTGGGGACACCCAAGAAGTAGATGGGCCCGTGCCAAAGGCCTCCAGGAACACTGACATCCACAGAAGACTTTGGGGCTAACCAACCTCCCCTCTGGCAGAGGATATCCATAATTTCTCTGAAGGAGACGTCTTTGGGAGGTGACCTGGGGGAACCTTCTCCTTCATCTAAGTCAGTGTCAGTGGTGAGGCACTCAGGGGAGTCCAGGTGCCTCCTTTTGCACTTGTGCTTGCGGTGGCCCTCTTCAGTGGGACTTTCAGAAGGGGATCCGTAAGCTGCAGGGGTTTCCTTGGGGAAAATGACCTGGGGATCCTCTGGCACGGGCTGTCCCGGAGACAGGATTAAGGGAGTTGTCGCCAAATCCAGGGGGGCCTGGGTGGTATTCGAGGGAATGGGCTGGGGTCTCAATCCCTGGGAGAGAACCGTCTCCACCACTTCGAAAGCCGAAGAAGAAGTCCTCCCCGGATCCGAAGCAGGGACCGGGGCCGATGACAGGGTAGCCTGAGGTCCGAGGGAACGGATCGGGTCCGAAAGGGTCGGGGCCGAAGAATCCATTCCCCTGGGTCCGACTCCCTGTCCACGGCTCGGAGAGTCACTCAGATCCGAGCAGGTCGGATCTGAAGAACTCAAGGTAACAGCCAGAGTCGAGGTTGGAGGAACCGTCGGCAATGAGCTACCAGCTCCAAAGAACCTAGGATCCAAAAGCCCCGAAGCACGAATCGGGGAAGGAGAGATGGGGCGAAAGAGAGGCATGGAGGTTGCCCCTCCAGAGGGAGAGGGACCTGGCAAGACTCCCATCTGAATTTGGGTCTGAAGAAATTTCCGCATCATCCTGTCCATATCCATTTCCGATAGGATCAGAGTCTATCTCAAAGAGGCCACCGACTCTGATTTGGCTGGTCTGCGTGGAGGGCCTTGGGTCCGTAAGTTCCAACGGCTCTGGTGAGAAACGTAGTGACTGGAGCAGAGGAGAGACAGGCCTCTTGGTCTTGGATGGAGGGCTGAGAAAGAGCTCCCTGTCTGGGGATCTCTTGCAATGCCTTTCTTTTTCTACCTTTCTTCTCTGTCTTTCCTTTTCCTTCTCTATCTTTGTCAGCCTTACTGACCAAAGATCTGTCCTTAGAGGACCCATCGCCAGAAGAAGAGGGAGGTTGAGTCTCTGTCTGGGGGGGGGGTGTACTAGAGACCAAGGCCGAGGCAGAATCCAGCATGGCAACTGGGAGAAGGCCTTTGGTGACTAGCTTGGCCTTACGATCCCTAAGGGCCCTGGGGTTGAAGCCTGAACAAATAGCTCACTGGGTGGATAAATGTGCTACTCCTAGACATATCACACACAGAGTGTGACCATCAGCAGGAGAAAGCTTATGGCCACACTGTACATTTTTTGAATACAGGCTTTGGCTGATCAGCCATAGTCCTGCATTCAAAGGTAAGCATACTACCTTCCCACAAAAAAACACACACACAAGTAGGGGAAGGGCAGGCCTGAGAATTACTCTACTACCAACAATACTTTTTTTTTTTTTTTTTTTACACACTAGCGACCAACGCGCTAATACAGAAGGGGAGGAAGGGTAATTCTACACAAGCACACTAGATATAAACAAAAGTTTCCACTTACTATCCCTTTTTTAGCTCAGAGCAAAGGAGACCACGATGCACACTACTGGCACGGCAAACGAGATCTGAGGGAAGATAGGAGATGGTAGGGCATTATGGGTAAGAGGCAGGAGCTTGAAGCAGATGCTAGAAAAAAAGTTGCCGGCATGGATCCGATACGGATCCGTATACCCACAAGTTGCAAATAAATGAAGTTAACTACTTCAGATCTCTTGTCAATCCCACCTTACCTCACCTACTCATTAGCAACTGCTTTTGCTTGGAGATGAGCATTTTACAGGTGCAAGCAATTAATCATGGGCGGTCTAAACTCAGTGCGCTGAGTGAAATGTATGAGATGCGATGTAACTGGCATTTAAAGATACAGTCGCAGGCAGTTCCAAGAAAAAAAAATGAAATTTTGAAAAACGAATAAGACAACGATTTGCCTCACCAGTAGTCTCAATACTTTAAAATGCAGTTAATAAAATGGAGAACAAGTTGCTTTATTTGAAGGTAGCCTGTGCATCTTCTTGAAGCTAAAAAATGTTTACTGAAAGTACTCAAGTTGTTTTCACATCTAGGAGGGGAATAAAGATAAGAAAAGTGGCAGCAATCAGTGTAAGTGGGAACACAGGCTCTAATGCATGCTTTAGAATGGGTAACCTTATTTTTTTAAATATGCAATGCCTGTGGGTGCAGCTGTCAATTTGGGAAACTGCTCCTATCTTTAGGGGTAAAAGTCAGTATTTGAAACAATGCACAGTTTTGTTTGTTTTAAGTTAAAAGGGGATGGGGGTTCTGAAAATCTAGTGTTTTTGGAATATCTTCAGTTGAACACAAATTCAAACTGCGACACAGGTTCAAATGGAGATAAGCAGCAACTGACATAACAGATCAGCCTGCCAACATTAGTGTGCGTGCGATGTTTATGACAGTTTTCTTTTATTAAAGCCAAGTGTGTGAGACATTAATAAAGGTGCTAAAGTTGTGTATACAAACTAAATACTGGAAACATATTCAAAAGAACTGTCATAGGTAACAGGTAGGGGTAATGGCATTCTATTATAATGGCTACTCTGTGCAGAATATGGAATGTAAATAGCCTTACAAGTACAGAGAAACAGCAAAGAGTATTTATATTGTACTGTAGTGTGCAAATAACTTTGTTGCAGGAAACACATTCAGATATTAATGAGCATGTAAATTTGACAGAAGGATTTCAGGGTGGACAATATTAGAGACGAGGAAAAGGAGAGTAATAACACTAACTACTACAGGGGCTTCAATAATGATAGAGGGGAAAAAAAAGACTAAGGTAGACTTGAGGCCATAATGGGTTATAAGCAGCGGAGGATTACACTGACATGCACTGACATTCCACCTAAAGCATAGACACCTGCTGTAACATTCAGGCATATGAATGCAGAACTTTACTGATGATATCAAGGATGAGATTGATCCAAATTGCGGCAAAAAAACTCAGCCTCAAGACACAAAAGTCATATGTGCAGAAACATCTCCATATGTACAATTTAGCTGAAGAAAGTATCAAAGTTCATCTGGTGGAAATAGTGGACCTGTCAAGCAAGATCCTCAATAAAAGCTGTAAAAGTACAATACAGGAGTTTACACCCAATCTAATTTGATTCTTAGACATAAATAAAAGATGCGGTTATCAGATGACATGACACACATTAGGTAAAAACAAGAGAAATACCATCAACAGCTAAATGGCGAAGCCAGTCATAATCCTTCTCTGGTTGAGTTGCTAAGTTGTATCGATTAGCCCATCGGAACAGATCTCGGAGTGTTATAAAACCATACTTTCCAGCAAACACTGTCGATCCTCTTCGAAGAGACTAGATTTAAAAAAAAAAAAAACAACTTCTGATAACTTGGTCAGTCTGTGTAGTACTCTGTTATTTACATTGTATTGTCATGTAAATAAACACCTTCTTGTAAATGTTTACAATGAAAAAAGTACAGTTGTGTACACCTACCATAAATGTAGATGTTAGAGTGTCTTCACTGTTGGCAGTCATGACTGTAGGGTTCTCCCCTGCCGGCAGGCAGCCCTCGGTCGGCCAGAATCCCAAAGTCTGGGTCCAGCGTTGGCTGTTCAACCATGCTCCCTGACGTCAGAGCGCCAGGAGTATAAAGCTGACAGCAGACGCCATCTTCTCCAGTTTTTCTTGCCCCAGATGTCAGGAGTCCCAAAATGAAAAAGGTCCCATAACCTTTGCAAATACACCTCAGAAGAATGGTGAAAAAAGGAAATACACAAAAGTAAAAATAAGAGGGGACTGGAGGGAGGAAAGCAGACTGCAACAGTGAAGACACTCGAACATCTACATTTATGGTAGGTGTGCACAACTGTACTATGTTCATCGTGTTTCACTGTTGCAGTCATGACTGTAGGGTAGAATCCCAAAGCTGAAAGAAAGGGAGGTGGTCATAAAAAGGAAGGGGTGGCTAAAAGGCCCTGCAAGACTGCAGAGGCAAAGCCTGCCCTAGACTTAGAGTAGAGAGGTAGATTGTAGTGCTTAGAAAATGTATGCACTGAACTCCCAAGTTGCAGCTTCCAAAATGTCCTTGGTAGGAACTCCCCTGAGGAAGGCCGCAGAATTGGCAGCAGCTCTGGTGGAATGAGTCCGTATACTTCCTGGGATTTGTTTTCCATGGTGAGAATAACCAAATCTGATTCTATGAGCAATCCATTTAGAAATGGTCTGTTTTGAAATGGCTTTACTTTGGGAACTTGAAGCATAAGAAAAACAATTGTTCTGATTTTCTGATGTCCTTGGTTCTGTTCAGGTAAAAACATAGTTGTCTGTGCACATCCAAGGAATGTAAGATCCTTTCCCCTTTATTTTGAGGAGTGGGGAAAAAGGTTGGCAAGTGTATAGTTTGATTTAAAGCCACCTTGGAAACCACCTTAGGCATGAAGGTAGGATTAGTCCTCAAAGATACCCTGTCTTGATGAAAAATAATATAAGGTTCCACAGCCATAAGAGCTTGTAACTCTGAAACTCTCCTGGCAGAGGTTAGGGCTAACAGGATGGCTGTCTTCCAAGATAAAAACTTGATGTCAGAAGAGGCAGCAGGCTCAAAAGGAGGCAAGGCTAGTTTTTCCAAAACATAGTTGAGATCCCAAGCAGGAATAGGAGGAGATCTAGGAGGTCTTAAGTTCTTAGCTCCTCTGAGAAACGGTCGCATGAGCTGGTGGGAAAAGATTAGAGGGTCTGCATTATAATGAGCAGAAATAGCAGAGGCATGTATCTTAATGGAAGAGAAAGAGACCCTTATGTAAGAGATCTGTCAAGTAAAGTAAAATTAAAGGAATGTTAGGAAGAAGAGGATCAGAATCCTGAGCCTGCATCCAGGAACAAAATCTTTTCCATTTTCCTGCATAAGATTTTCTAGTACTAGGACGTCTGGCTTCTAAAATGACATCCATAACCTGCTTGGGCAGTAAAGAAGAAATCAAAGGCCCTGGATTAACCAGGCCACCAGGCTGAGAGTTCTGACATGAAAGTGTAGAACCTGACCCTGATGTTGGGACAGAAGGTTCGGAGACTGAGGTAAAATCCAAGGGGGGTCCAGGCATAGGTTTTTTAGAGGTGGATACCAAAACTGCCGAGGCCAATTTGGAGCCAGCAAGATTATCATCTTGGGCTTGTCCTGTTTTATCTTCAATAAAAGCTGTGGAAGAAGAGGAAGAGGCGGAAAGGCATATCCCGAGAGGTTCCTCCAACTGAATGACAGGGAGTCCACTTTCCAAGCCTCTCTGTGGAAAGTCCTGGTGCAAAAAGTCTGTAGTTGATGACTGAGATGGGATGCAAAGAGGTCTATGTGAGGACATCCCCAGACTGCTGTTATCATCCTGAATATTTTGGTGTCCAGCATCCACTCGTGTGGATCCGAAAGATTTCTGCTCAGACTGTCCGCCAGGAAGTTTTGTTTCCCTGGTAGAAACTGAGCATGAAGATCCAGATTGCAAGCTAGAGCTGTGTTCCATAGATCCATGGCTAGTCTGCAAAGGGGGTAGGAATGAGATCCCCCTTGCTTGTTTATGTACCACATAACTGTGGTGTTGTCTGTCCGTATTAACAGTTGTCCTGGTTGTAAAAGATTCCTGAAGGCCAATAGAGCTTTCTGAATGGCTAACATTTCCTTTAAATTGATATGCAGGTGCTTCTGATCCTTTGTCCAAAGGCCCTGCAAACAATTGCCCTGAAAATGGGCTCCTCAAGCATAATCAGAGGCGTCCGTGGTTAGAATCTGAGAGGCAGGAGGCAGACGGAAGGGCTTCCCTTTGTTTAGAGCACATGCCCTGGACCACCAAAGAAATTCCTTTTGAAGGCAAGGATAGACGGAGATCAGTATGTCTAAACTGTGGCAATGCTGAGACCATACACTTTTTAGGTACCACTGTATTTTCCTCATGTGTAGCCTTGCATATGGTACAAGAAGGATGGATGAGGCCATGTAACCCAAAGCCTGCAGGAATTTCCTTGCAGATAGATGAGTTAAAGTTGCCAAGGTTCTGAAAGTTGAAGCCAGCTGTAACTTTTTCGGAAGTCAGAAATGCCATCTGGGTTGTGGTGTTTAGAAGAGCACCCAGAAAAGTTATCTGTTGTGATGGTGTCAAATTTGACTTTTTTGTTTACAGAGAATCCCAGGAACTTGAGGAGGTTCTGTACAAATTCTAGATGCTGGAGTAAGACATCCTTGCTGTCTGCCTGAATTAGACAATCGTCCAGATAAGGGTAAATTTGAATTCCCTTGAGTCTGCAGTAAGCTACTACTGGAGCCAGGCATTTGGTGAAGACCCTGGGCGCAGTAGATAATCTAAAGAGCAGCGAATTGAAAGTGCCATGATCCGGCTTTGAACCTGAGGTATTTTCTGCAATCCTGCCTGATGGGAATGTGTAAATATGCCTCCTTTAAATCCAAAGTTATCATCCATGCATTTTTGGACAGCATTGGAAGTAGCTGCAGTAGGGTAAGCATCTTGAATTTTGGAATCTCTAGAAAGGTGTTCAAGACCGACAGATCCAGAATGGGTCTCCATGAGTTTTTTTTTCCTTGGGACTTGAAAGAGCCTTGAATAAAAACCTTTTCCCATCTCTGAAAGCGGAACCAGTTCTATGGCATTCATAGCCAAAAGAGCTTCCACCTGGTTTAAGGCCTCCGTCCACTGATGTTTTGGAAGGTCTGGCCATCCGCTTGGCCTTGGCAAGGTATGAAAATGGAATTTGTAACCTCTTAAAACCACATCCAAAACACACTTGTCTTGGGTTATTTGAGTCCAATTTTGATAAAAAAAGAGAGAGTTTTCCTCCGAGAGGGGCTTCCAGGCAAGAAGTGCCTGTAGCCCAACAGAGGGAGTCATTGGGTTTGTTTCCTTTGAGATTGTGACCTGTCCTCTCCTCCCCTAGGGGTGGAAGCAGTCCACTATCTTGGTCTATAAGCAGCTTGTGTTTGAGACCTTCCTCTGGAACGTCTATATCTACCCCTCTGAGGCCTGTCTGAAGTGGGAAAGGACCAATTTTTAGAAGGCCAATTCCTGCTAAATCTAGGAGGCTGTACTTGTAAGAAATCTTTAACTGTTTGCATGGATTTTGCCTTATCCTCCATCTTTTTAATCACCTCTTCAGCTTTTGATCCAAACAAAACATTATGCTGAACAGGAGCATCCAATAATTTAGACTTTACTTGTTCATGTAAATTTTGTTCCTTTAGCCATGCATGCCTTCTAATGACTGTGCCAGAGGCCGCAGCCCTACAAGAAGCCTCCAAGGCATCAAATCCAGTGTAAACCATGCTTCCCAACCTGTTCAGTGGCATGCAACAAGTCATGTAATTCCTTATCATCTGCACAGGCAGAAATGGAAGCAAGCTTTTGTTTTAAGACAGACAATAGAAATTGCTGGTATTTAAACATATGAAACTGACAGTTTAAAGCCCTAATGGACGAAGTAGCAGAAGTGTACACCTTTCTGCCCCATCTTTCTAAGGATCGAGAATCCTTTTCAGTATGAATAGGATTTTTGGCAGAAGCGGCCTTAACTCCCTTAGGACCCTGAGAAATGGTTTCAGGGTCAGCAGAAGGGTTCTTGTATAAAAACTGATGGGAATCAGGAACCCTGTAATATCTATCAGGCTTAACAGGAGCAGGAAGAAAAGAGTCAGGGGTTAAGTTAGCCTCCGAAAAGGCATT
This sequence comes from Protopterus annectens, assembly GCF_019279795.1. NCBI lineage: Eukaryota > Metazoa > Chordata > Ceratodontiformes > Protopteridae > Protopterus > Protopterus annectens. Next base: position 1,388,734,118 of record NC_056725.1, read on the forward strand.
ATCCACAATATCCAAAACAGGAGGAATAGCCACGGGTCTATGTTGGGGAAGAAGAAGAAATTCCCTCAGCCTTTTCTTGGATTCCGAATACTCCTGTCCTTCCCAGTGGAAATGTTCCTTCATTTCATGCAAAGTTTCCCCAAAAGAGAAATCCTCAGGGGGAGAAGCTGAAGGAATGGATTCTTCAGCATCAGAATCCTCATAAGGAGGGAAAGTATAATCCTGATCGGAAGAAGAAACTGAGGAAACAGAAGCCTGATCAGAGGAATCATAAGAAACATCCTGCCTTGGCCTTTTGTCTGGAGGGGGATGAGAACCCCTAATCATAGTAAGTCCTCCGCCATCTTGAGTAACTGTTTCTGTGACTTGGGAGCCGGTCCAGAAGAGGCCTGTGTAGAAATCTTTGATTTTGAAGGAGTCTTTGCCTTTATTAGTAGCTGAGTAGGCCTGAAAACCCCTTCGGAAGCTGGTACCTGCACAGCGGCTCCGGACCCATCCAAAGGAGCATTGTCCGGAGGTCCTGCAACAGAAATATTTAAAGGCCTGGTTGGCTCCTCATGAGAGTCCGTTTCGGCCGTCGGTTCTGAAATGGCCGACTACAGAGGCTGCAAAAGCGCCTCACTGACGACGGCCGAACCTGAAGCTGGCTCCGCTTGTGTGCTATTATCAGATTTGGACCTCGGAGGCCTGTCTTTATCCTTGCGACGTTTGTGAACTCCGGTAGCCGGAACCGTATCTGATGACATTTTGTAATTAAAGCGCCTACCGAAGTAATGAAAAGCAAAATCGTACCTTCGCTTAATTGTACGTTGATTGAATCTAGCACAAAACCGACAACTAGCTACGTCGTGGTCAGGGCCCAAGCAAGGAATACAGTAAGAATGAAAATCCTTATGAGGTATTTGCTTCCCACATGAAATACAATTATTAACTTTTTCTGACATCGGAGTGGAGCAAGAAAAAAAGTTTCCCCAACGGGGTACTTAGCTTTGAGTGGAGAAGAAAGTCTTCGGACCGAAGTATATCAGTAAAATTAGTCAGCCGACCGGCACTTGCGAACTGCTATCACCGCACGGCGAGAAAGACTGGAGAAGATGGCGTCGGCTGTCAGCTTTATACTCCTGGCGCTCTGACGTCAGGGAGCATGGTTGAACAGCCGACGCCGGACCCAGACTTTGGGATTCTGGCCGACCGAGGGCTGCCTGCTGGCAGGGGAGAACCCTACAGTTATGACTGCAACAGTGAAACACGATGAACATCAAGAAATCTCGCAAACAATATATTTTGTTTCATTATTCTGTTAGGTTGCACATGTGCAAACAGAATACACTGGTTCAGCACAACAGGCTGCTATACAAATACACTTTCAAAAATAAATGCTGCTGGTGATGATCGCAGTAAGCTTATAAAGTGTTAGCCATGTGGTATTCACAGATGCTATCAACTAATTCAATTAAGCTGCAACAATACACCTGGCCGAGATGCTAACAGGACTGCTTATTAAACTATACTAATAAATCTGCAGTGCCACTAGACATGGCTCTATTTCAGGGTTACAGAAACAATTTTATAATACAGTAGAATTTTTAATTATTAAAACATTTAAAAATCCGCGCTGCAAGGCAAGACTTTACTATGACAAGATTATCTTTAGTATTCACAACGGTGCTTCTGAAAATACATTTTATTTACTGATCAAAGTTTGACAGGCCTTGTGAAAATGATGCATTTTTAATCAAGAGCATGTTGCTTCCCTGTAAACAATTAAAAATGATACATGTTGCTTCACTATGGTCAATGCACAAAGTTTAATGCTTACCTCAGCCATGACTCAAGACACCAGACTGCTTTTTAAAAACTGAACAAATGCTTTTCATTCATATTATTCATGCTCCATATTTAGTTGCCAACAGATTTTATTCACCCAACCACTTCTATCTGAAGAATACTGCTAACCAAAAGACTACACTAGATTGCAATGCATTTTGCTACAGATACAGCAAACACCAATTCTGCTACTCTTGTAACAGCACTGCATTTCCAGGCCGCTTAGCTGCTTTTTTCCTCCCAATAAACATCTTTATTATATCATATATGATGTAGGCAATTTTACATTTCTTTAAATGAAAAAACAAACCATGACACTACTTTAGTTACAATTATACATCACAGACACCACTGAAACAACTGTAGTTGCAAACATTATACATCACTTAGCTATCCAGTCATTGTCAGTTAAGCATCATATGGCTCATTCAAATCCTGCCTCTTAAACCTCATTCCTTCGTTGCATATATTATTCCCGCAATTCCCATTTTTTCATATGTAATTTGCTCCTTGCCTTTTTTAAAAATCCCACTTCCAGTTGTTTTATCTCTGTTACTATATTCACTACTTCTAATAAAGTTGGTCTAGACTTTGAGCCTCATTTTCTAGTAACTGCATTTTTTTTTTGCAGACACCATTATTAGACTCAGCAAGGCTTTACTATGTCTAGGCAATTCTGAATTATAGCTCAAAAAATCATTTACATAGTCAATCCAATCAATTCACCCAGCTTCTCAGACACAGCGGTCTACAGGGAATTCTTAGTCTGCCAAGCTCACTACACTCCTAATAAATATGTACCCAGCCACCTCTTTCCTGTCCATCACACCTGCAACATTTGCTATCCACCAAAGGAAAAACCTTTGGAGTCTACTTGGAGTATAAAAATACCCATGTAAACACTTCCAGGCAAAGATCCTTAATTTTCTAGACTTTGTTGCATATTTGGGATTCATACATATATCCTCCCATTGTCTCTTTGTGAATTGCTTATCCAATCTCTCCTCTTAATCCTTTCTAACCTCCTCTAACTGACTCATAGTTATCATGCAATACTTTATAAGCTCTACTATTTACTCCTTTTAATGCACTACTGTTTTAGATTCTATTAAAAATTCTACCAGTGCTGGTCTTTCATTTAAGAGCCCCCTATTTCTTTCTCTTTGCCTACACTCATATCAAGCCTTGATAGGGAAGGCAATCTCTAACTTGCAGTCCAAATAAATACTTGCCCTCTTCAAATTCTATTACCTTTCCCTTTCTAGTTATTTGCTCTCAATACCATGGTTCCTTTGCCAATTTTCTCCAAAAAATTCCAGCCCCCTCTTGCCTGTTATCAATATTCCTAACCACAGTCATCCCTATTGGCAGAATCTCTCCTCCATTCTCATGCTTGTTTAGTTCATAGAATACTCCCTGATATTTTATGAATGAATATAATACTTAGTATGAATTTTGTTGCTCTCCGTAAGAATCTGCATCCATAATCCCAATCTCTCCTTATTTCTTGAGCTTCCTCCCTGTATCATTACTTTCCAGTTTGAATTATAGTTTTCTACTTGTGCTATGTATATGAGCCTTAACTGTGTTGCTCTAAAATATCCCCTCAAATTGGGTAATCCTAGTTTGCCTTGTTCTATTGGAAAAATCATCTTATCCCAATTGACCCTTGCTGCCTTCCCTTCCCAGATAAAATCCTTCAACTCTTAATTGCTATCCACAGCTTCTCCTTTGGTTGATAAAACAATACACCTGACCTGTGTACAAGACTAAAGGGACTAAAAACACTTAAATGGCTTGTATCTTCATATCCATATCACAAAGCATCCAGTTTCTCAGTTTTGTATCACCTTCTGTTTAGTCTCTTCCAATATATCCTTAGCTGTCACAAGAGTAATTTCTAATCCATAATCCTCAATAATTCATTTTATCGCGTCTCCATAAATATTGACATTGTTGGACCAATTTGCGTGTGGGTACATAATTTACTCTTACTGCCTTTGTTTTTAACTTCATTAATTTTGTATCCTGAAAAGATATGAAACTGTCTTAAAACATTCCACAACACTAATATCCCTTTCTGGTTTTCTCATGTATACAATATCATCTGCAAATAGAGCCAGTTTTTCCTGACTACCATACCAATTATATCCTTGAATTTCTGAATCCTTTTTCTTTGCCAATGGTTCTAAATATAATGCAAACAAAGGGGAAAGTGGACAAGCCTCGTCTTGGCTTCTCTAATCAAGCATATGTTATCAGAGAAGACCCCATCCACTTTAATGTTCACCTCTGATCCCCTCATATATACTTCTAATCAACTTACAATTTTATGAGGGAAAGTAAATGCTTCCATTGACCTGCTCACAAAGTACCAGACTACTCTGTCAAATGCTTTCTCTGCATCAAGAACCACCAATAACAATGGTATTTTCTTGCATTCTGGTTCCCTCTGGATCATCAATGTTCTGTTAAAATTGTCAAATGTTTGCCTCCCCTCCACAAAACTACACTGATCCACATCATCACTGTTGCCATTCTTTTAGCCATTAAAAACTTCAGCTTAGTACTGAAATGGGCCTGTATGAAGCTGGATTCGATGGATCTTTACCCTCTTTAGGTACTACACTTACCACTGCTTTCTTCCAGGATCCTGGTACTTCTCATCCTCTTAAACTATAGTTCAACAAAACCTTCCAGATCTTTTAGTTTTTTCCCCTCCTAGCTTCCAAACTTTCATAGGAATACCATCTATTCCTGGGGACTTTCCTGTAGATTGGTTACACACAGCCATTATCATCTCCTCATATCCAGTTAGTAATTGAACTTTATCTACCTCTAACCACTTAGCTGCCTTGACCAATTAACTCTTCACCTCTTATCTGATTATGTAGAAAAAATAATCTTTAACTAAATAATATCTTTAATATTCCACTGCCAGACTAATAAGCAGATGGAGTACCCCAAAGTTATCAAAATCCATCCAAGCATATCAAAGAACGCATTTTATAATAAAAAGCTGAAAAAAGGCTGCACCTACTTCCAAGCCTGTGTCATTATGATGATCTTAAAGATATGTCAAAATAAGAAATGTTACAAAAAGAGTACGTGGGTTGGCTGGCTACTGTCCTGCTATAGTCATCCGTCAAGTAGCAGATAATAAATAGAACTATAAATCCCTTAAATTATGCATTACTTTAAATCAAGGATAAATTCTGTAAAGAAAATCTTGTTTTACCACAACACGTTTTTTCCCCAAGCCACACAAGTTTACTATAAACTGATTTTTGTCGTTATTTAACAGTTAATGCTTAACTATTAATACTGCCTCCCCAACTTATCTATTCAAAAGAATGTCTTCATAGTGACAGAATTAAAATGAAATTGAGTTAAAAAAATCAGCCTAGCAAGCTGTGGGATAAAGTGTCACTACTGAACTGAATTTGGTGCTATTCAACTGTGTCGTGCTGCCCCATATAGCACTAATGAGCTAACTGCAAAATGCCACAAAAATCAGATACACAGTATAAAATCTACCACACAATACTGGCAAACTGCACAATGAATAGAATCGTGTGACAGTATTAAAATGACTGATGCACCAGAAAATCAACCCTACAATTTAACACACAGCATGCTAATACTGTCTGTGCATATGAAGGAGGGTACATACATTTTGATTCCCTTGATGCATTTTTCACACTATTAACAGAGCCATCAAGTCTCCCCATATCAAGTTCAAGCACAGTCATTCCCAAACAGTGGTAAATCCTCAGGTCAGTAGACAGACGGCGGGCTATCCTTTAAGCAGATATCGGAGTCTGTCCTCTCAAACACAGACAGCATTTACTGTGTAGGTCCCTTATCCTACCCCTGGATAGGTTACTTGCATCAACGAAGAGACTCTCAATGCCCTCTCCCCACGAGTGTTTTTATCTTTGTGTTAGCTTGCACGCGTCAGAACACAATACACTGGTTCAGCACAAGTAACTGCCATGAAAATAATCAGGAAGTGGCTTGGTGAGTCTTAAGCCAGCCACCAGGACACCCACTACAATGCCACCTCTCTTCCAAGTATTGCGGGCATCCTGGTTCACCCACCCATGCTCATCCTCCTCATCCACTACTGCTGTCAAGTACCCAAGCCATGAATCAAATTAAAGTCACCTACGTTGTAGTCAGAGCTTTCAAATTAATGGTCCGACCATGCTCAGTGTAACGTCCTAGTTAGTCACATAACCTAAGGCATGTCATGCCAGTATTATGACTGCTCCAATGCTGCTCAGCTCCTTAAGTACACAACCCCATGGTTCTATTAGAATCACTGCAAAACTTTACAAAACCAGCATGCCATTCCAGTTTTAAAGTGAATTCAGTACTGCAATTCAGCAACACTGAATGTCCTTTGTCACTAAGAGTATGAATCATTGATCATAACAATAAAATGAGCAGTGTATTAGTGAAGTAGATGTTTTCTGTTGTGCTCTGAGGCACTACCACAATGAATCTAATGCAGAAGAAATGAGGAATGTACAGCAATGAGCACTTTCTGGCAGTATTAGTCAATTCAATGCATTACAGTATCTACCATCCACCATGCAACACAAGACTTCTCACAACAATATTAAAACTGAATTGAATGGACTTTGACAGCACAATGTACACCAGCCTGCAGCACTACTAAACTAAAATCAATGCACAGCAAAAGTCATCTGTCAAAGGTAGAACATCCCATGGGAGTACAAAACTGAACTTTATATGATACTGTGTACAATAAGGGTCTCCAGCGGTATTAAACCGAATCTAAATTCTCTACAGTTCTAACCACGCAAACTAGGCTGCACTGTAAATCTCTAATGGCAATGGCATTAAAATTCTGTGTACATCTTTAATAGCTAGTGTGCAACAGTATCAGAACAATCAGCAATAACAAATGTTTCTTCTCTCCCTGTGTTTATTAGCACAAACACACTGACAACAGATTTGAGGACAGTCTTTTCCAGTGTTATAAAACTGACATTTTGTACAATTAAAAAAATGAACTACCTAAAAACGAAGTGCAATCTGGAGAAAACTGGCAAGGGAATGAAGGTACTGGGAGCAAATAACTTGTGTGGGAAAGGTAAGAGTGGAAGACCACCAAGCTTCTTCCTGTACATAAGAGATTGCCTTCCCTACAAGGGATGCGCAAAGATGTGCTAAGTGAAAGACCAGCTCTGGCTGAGATTTTAGTAGCGTCTACACTAACAGAAGCTGCTGTTAAGAAGGGATCATTTGTAGGGCATATGAAGAAATACAAAACTATAAGAATCAGAGGATGTTAGAAAAGATTGGGAAGAAAGACAAAAGAATTCATAAAAGGAACAATGTGAAGACATCTGCATGGCTCTCAAGCATGCAACAAAATCTAGAAGGTTTAGGATGGATGTTTGTAGGTGTTTGCTTAGGTATTTTTATACCTCAAGCAGACAAAGGAATGGTCCTCTAGTAGACAGCAAATGCTGGAAGTGTGTTGGAAGATAAAGTAGTGACTGTGAATGTGTTTTGGGGAATACAATGAGTTGGCAGATTTAAAAAAAACCCTACCAAGTATACTGATAAATGCTGGTGGAGCAAATAGCTGTAACCAGGGAAAAAGTACAGTTTTGTACCTACCATAAATGTAGATGTCTGATAGGAATGCATCTGCAGTCCTTACAAATGGGTTGTCCTGTCGTCAGGCAGCCCTTCGGTCGGCCGGATTCCAAAGTCTAGGTCTGGCCTCGACTGGTGTCGCACTTCACCCGACGTCATAGCTGCAGTTCTTTGGGTATAAAGGCATCACCTGACGCCATTTTCCTCAGTGTTTCTTGCCCCGGATGCCAGGTGCCCTCTTGGAAGGCTAAATTTGGATAAATGCCAATGTTTCCAAATAGTAGAGAGCAAACACAAAAAATAAGCATGTATGTACATATATACAAACAAATACACCATAATAGATCCCCCCCAGCTAGCTATAAGATGGGCAAATACCCTAGGAGTATCACAGAGGGGAAGGCGGGTGGGTAATCCTGACTGCAGATGCATTCCTATCGGACATCTACATTTATGGTAGGTACAAAATTGTACTATGTCCTTCAAGGATGCATCTGCAGTCCTTATAAATGGGTAGAATACCATAGCCAAACTAGGGGAGGAGGAAAGAAGAGATTATGGTGTAGTTAGGATCCCTTGCAAAACAGCAGTGGCAAAACCTGCTCGGGATCTAGAGTATAAAGGTAAGTTATAATGCTTGGCAAATGTATGCACGGAGGTCCAAGTAGCAGCCTCTATAATGTCCTTGGTAGCCACTCCTCGTAAGAAAGCTGTGGTAGTGGCTGTAGCCCTTGTGGAGTGAGGCCTGATGTTCTCTGGAGTTTTCTTTCCATGCTAGGAATAACAAAATCTAATGCAATTTCCTATCCACTTGGAGATTGTCTGTTTTGAAATTGCTTTTCCTTCCCTTCCTGTTGCATATGCTACCAGTAGCTGGTCAGTTTTTCTATTGCCCTTGGTCCTGTCCAGGTAGTAGCATAACTGTCTATGTACATCCAAGGTATGCAACAGTCTTTCTCCCCTGTTCTGTGGGTTGGGGAAGAATGTAGGTAGGTGGATAGCCTGATTTAAAGATACTCTGGATACCACCTTAGGCATAAAAGTAGGATTTGTTCTCATGGACACTATCTTGATGGAAGATCAGGAAGGGTTGCACTGCCATTAATGCCTGTAGTTCAGATACCCTTCTTGCTGAAGTGATTGCCAGCAGGAAAGCAGTCTTCCATGATAAGTATTGTAATTCTGCTGTTGCTGCTGGTTCGAAAGGAGGAAGTGTCAATTTTTCTAGCACAAAGTTCAAGTCCCATGCTGGCAATGGTGGTTTCCTAGGAGGTTTTACATTCTTAATTCCTCTCAGAAACTGCCTGAGCAGAGGATGCGAGAAGACAGGAGGATCCAAGCTGTATTCTGCTGAAATTGCTGATGCATGTATCTTGATGGAAGAATAGGACAGGCCTGTGTGGAAGAGCTCTGCCAAGTATTCTAGGATGTTGGCTATGTTTACCAGTGACACATCTTCTCCCTTTGCAGTATTCCAAATGAGATATCTCTTTCATTTTGCTGCATAATTTTTCCTTGTTGAGGGTCTGCGAGCCTCAGGGATAATGTCTTTAACCCTTTGTGATAAATTTGGGTTAATTGAGCTTATGGAATGTTCCAGGCAGTCAGCTGCAGAGTTTTCAGGTTTGGATGCAGGATGTTGTAGTTGTTCTGTGTTAACAGCAATGGAACCAGGGGTAGTGTCCATATTTGTTCTCGAGACATACTCCTCAGTAATGGGTACCAATGTTGTCTTGGCCAGTCTGGAGCTATCAGAATGATCCTTGGACGGTCCTCTTTGATCTTCAATAGCACCTTGTGCATCAAAGGAAGTGGTGGGAATGCATATGCTGTCAGGCCTTTCCAACTGAAGGATAGAGAGTCCACCTTCCAAGCAAGTGGGTGGTACGTCCTTGTGCAGAATTTCTTTAGCTGGTGATTGTGTGGGGATGCAAATAAGTCTATTTCTGGGAGTCCCCATTTTCTTGTAATGGCTTTGAAGATGTCCGGATGCAGCATCCATTCGTGGGCATCCGTGGTAGTCCTGCTTAATATGTCTGCTAGAATGTTTTCTTTTCCTGGTACAAAAATTGCTTGTAACTGAATGTTGTAGCTCAGAGCCACATTCCATAGGTCCAGTGCCATCCAGCATAGAGGGTATGAATGTGTGCCTCCCTGTTTGTTGATGTACCACATAACTGTGGTGTTGTCTGTCCTTATCAACTGACCTTCTCGGAGAAATGGTCTGAATGTCTGGAATGCCAATTTTACTGCCAGCATTTCCTTTAGATTTATGTGTAGGTGCAGCTGGTCTTGAGTCCATAAGCCTTGTATGCACTTATCCAGCATGTGGGCCCCCCAACCGAGGTCTGAGGCGTCCGTCGTGATGGTTTGGCTTGGTTGAATGCTGTAGAAGGGCAATCCTGTGTTTGATTGACAGGCCTGAGCCCACCATAGGAACTCTTGCTTCAGGCATGGGATTATTGGAATTTTGGCTTCTAGGCTGTGCTTGTGTTGAGACCATAAATTCTTTAGGTACCACTGTAGCTTTCTCACATGCAGTCTGGCATGAGGGATCAGTATTATGCAGGATGCCATGAAGCCCAAGGCTTGCAGTACTTTTCTTGCTGTTAGATGGTTCTGCTTTGTTAATGCCAAGAAGTAGAGAGGTAGTTGCTCTTGTTTTTCTGCAGTTAGGAATGCCATTTGCTTTGATGTGTCCAGCTCTGCACCCAAAAAGGTTATTTTTTGGGATGGTATCAGCCTTGACTTTTTTATGTTGACTGTATATCCCAGGGCTTGTAGCAGGTAAATGATTCTTTGTAAGTCTTCTGTTAGCTTGTTTTTGTTGTCCGCTTGTATCAGGCAGTCGTCCAGGTAGGGGTAAATTTGGATTCCTTGAAGCCTGCAATGAGCAATTACTGATGCCAGGCATTTCGTGAACACTCTGGGCGCAGTAGATAAGCCAAAGGGCAATGCTGAGAATTGATAATGCTCTGATCCTGCAAGAAATCTGAGGTATCTTCTGCAATTTGGTCATATGGGGACATGCAGGTATGCCTCCTTGAGATCTAGAGTTACCAGCCAAGACTCCTTGCCCAGCATGGGAAGAAGCTGCTGTAGAGTCCACATTTTTAACTTTGGAACAATGAGGAATGTGTTTAAAGCGGACAGGTCGAGAATAGGCCTCCATTTGTTCTCTTTTCTTGGTACCAGGAAGAGTCTGGAGTAAAATCCCCTTCCTTGCTCCATAGATGGTACCTTTTCCACAGCTCTCATCTTTAATAATTGAGATATTTGTTTTAGAGCTTCTGTCTTTTGATTTGGCGGTAGGTTTGGCATTCCTCTCTTCCCTGGTAGAGTATGGAAGTGGAACCTGTAGCCTTGGTCTATTGTCTGTAAAATCCACTTGTCTGTTGTGATGTAATGCCAGTTTATTGAGAATAAGGCTAGCTTTCCGCCTAAGGGTGCTTCTAGTTGTTCCCTTGTAGGCGGTGCCAGAGCCAAGTCACTGTGATTGTCCTGTTGCAGTGGTGGTGGCTGTGTCTGTGCCTCGCTGGTTATTACCCTGCCACTGGCGTCCCCTGTAGGCACCCCTGGATTGGTTTCTGCCTCTTGATCGCCTATTCCTGCCTCTCTGTGCTTTAGAGGAGTCTGGAAAGGACCAAGTTTTGGAGGGCCAATTCCTGCTAAACCTTGGAGGTTGGACCTGTAAGAAATCTTTCACTGTTTGTACAGATTTTGCCTTCTCCTCCATCTTCTTCAGTACCTGTTGTGCAGGAGAACCAAATAAATTGGCCTTGTCCATGGGAGCATCTAACAGTTTTGATTTGACATGGTCCGGTAAGGCCTGCTCTTTCAACCATGCATGCCTTCTGATAACTGTACCAGTCATGGCTGATCTAAAGGAAGCCTCCAGTGCATCATAGCCGCATTTTAAAGAATGGTTACTAACTTGCTGAATGTTATGTACCATTTCCTGAACATACTTCTTATCAAAAGGTTCATCAGAGGACAGTTTTTTAGTTAACTGGTCAAGCATAAATTCTTGATATTGGATCATATGAAATTGACAGTTCAAGGCCCTGACAGAGTAGCAGAAGTGTAAACTTTTTTACCCCATCTCTCTAAGGACCTGGATTCCCTTTCAGAGGGGAGGGGATTTTTAGCAGAGGTAGTAGCTACAGCCTTAGGCCCCTGGGAGATAGTCTCGGGGTCTGCAAAAGGAGCCTTGTATAAATGGTAATGTGTGTCCGGGACCCTGTAGTACCTATCGGGCTTAGCAGGGGCCGGAGGTAATGAATCAGGAGCAGTACAAGCATCATTAAATGCATCATCTACAACAGAAAGAACTGGAGGTATAGCTAAAGGCCTATGTTGTGGTAAATGCAAAAAGGTTCTAAGCCTTTTCCTGGAGTCTGAAAAATCTTGGCCCTGCAAAAGGAGCCTTGTATAAATGGTAATGTGTGTCCGGGACCCTGTAGTACCTATCGGGCTTAGCAGGGGCCGGAGGTAATGAATCAGGAGCAGTACAAGCATCATTAAATGCATCATCTACTACAGAAAGAACTGGAGGTATAGCTAAAGGCCTATGTTGTGGTAAATGCAAAAAGGTTCTAAGCCTTTTCCTGGAGTCTGAAAAATCTTGGCCCTGCCACTGAAATTGTTCCCTCATAGCATGCAAGGTTTCCCCAAAGGAAAATTCCTCAGGTGGAGAGGCAGAAGGGATGGACTCTTCAGCATCAGAGTCTTCGTAAGGGGAATAAGGAGCCTCTGGAGGATCTGTGTTATCTGAATCATCAGAGGAATCATCTGTGGACACTGGCTCAGGAGGCTCTGCTCTAGGCCTCTTCTCTGGAGGAGGATGAGAGGCCCTGTCTGGATGAGGCTGGGATCCCCGGATTAAAGAAATAAGATCCTCTGCCAAGGAAAGCATTTGGGAACTGGAGCTGGGCCTGTGAGAGGGGGTCTTAGGCACAGTTTTTGTAGCTTTAGCTGCTTTAGCCCTGGCAAAGGCCTTAATGGACATGGCTGCAGGAGGCCTAGCAGCTCCACGTGCAGGAGTTGAAATATCCACGGGAATAGTGTCAGATAATTCCTGAGAAACCACAACCACAGGATGGATTTCAGAAGCCGATTCCACCAGGTTTGAAGAGGCCTTGGTAGAAGGCATGTTGTCGGCTGAAGGAAGAACCGCTTGCTCGGTTTCAGCCGAAACCGAGACACTCTAGGTTGGCTTAACCGCGGTTTCGGCCGAAACCGCGGACCGCGGGTGTCGGTCCTTTTCCTTGCGTCTTTTGGATATTTGTGAAGTCGGAGGATCCGACGGCATAATATAAGCAAAATCAGTGCCAAAAAACTGCTCAGCAAATTCCGACCGACGTCTAAGCGTCCGTCGGTTAAAAGAAGCACAGGCTAGACAAGCTGCGACGTCGTGGTCTGGACCTAAACAAGGTAAGCAGTAAGAGTGGAAATCTTTATGAGGTATTTGTTTCCCACAAGTTAAACAATTATTCACTTTTTCTGACATCGGCTGAGGCAAGAAAGAGTCCCCAACGGGGTACTTAGCTTTTTAGAAGTCTTCGAAGTAGTATTCGGTAGTAGTAATCTCTGGTTCTGACCGACCGGCACTTGCGAACAGCTTCTGCTTCGGGCGCCACGCGGCAAGAAAGACTGAGGAAAATGGCGTCGGCTGATGCCTTTATACCCGAGGAACTGCAGCTATGACGTCGGGTGAAGTGCGACACCAGCCGAGGCCAGACCCAGACTTTGGAATCCGGCCGTCCGAAGGGCTGCCTGATGACAGGACAACCCATTTGTAAGGACTGCAGATGCATCCTTGAAGGACATCATTCTTTTGAATTGTGACAGAGAATCTGAATTGCCCAGACACAATAATGCTACTGACTACCAAAAATTACTAGAAAACAAAATCAAAATTTACACCAATTGCAACTGAAGTACTGAATACTGAAAAAAAGATGAAAGAACTAGTGGTGGGATCTTAAAAAAAGTGGGGAAGGAGCAAATTACACAGATAAATGGAATTTGTGGGAATAATACATACACAAAATAGTACCCAGGGTGAGGTTTAAGAGAAAGCAGAAACTCAGCAATTTATGTAATCTGAGAGTGAATGAAAAGTGTTAAAGACTAATGTACACTGAATGAAAATGTTACTATGGTTTGTTTTCTAATCAATTTAAGTGCATCTATTTTACTCAAAACACAACAGCAAGCTAAGCTGAGTCTGAACCACTAATTTAATTAATAAAAAAGAAATGAAGCGCTTTTCGTTTGCTTGCAAAGCAAACTTTATCAGATTACAACTAAACAATGCAAAATGCACTGAAATAGTAACAGGTGGTAGAATATACCAATCAGAACAAACATCAAATATATATATTTAAAGATACACTCCCTCATTAAAAACAACTACTAGCTACTGAAGTTAAAAAACTGGTACAGTAGATACTTACCACATTTGTGAACGTTCCCTTCATTCTTGTACACTAGTACCTTCCTGCGGAGCTATAGCCCACAGTAGTTCCTTTAACTCTTGCGCTTTCACTCCAGCCACTGTTGACATTATAGACTTGTCTGTCCACTGCTTACAGCTGATTGCGGCCAACAGTGGTTTATACTGTGGGCTGACTGTTTCACTGGGATGACTTTGTAGTCTCTGATTCTATCCCAAATGCACTTTCCTTACTAGGAGGAAGTCTACCAGACATGCATGTTGGCACTCTTTTACAGGATATTCTAACTCTCTTGTTGAACCATTTTCTGGCCATCATTAAGCCATTTGCCAGGCAAAAATCTAGAATGGGTTTTTCTTTCTTTAAACCTGCTACCCCGTCCAAGTGGACTCAAACAGTCCTCATATCCTGCCTGTCCATACTGATATGAGCATCCAAAGACCCAATTATTAATAGAAATCATGTTGCCCTGCTTTATCTAGTAGATCCTGCAACTGCCACCTGAATGCACACTTTTCCTTATTATCACAACCCTGCTAGGGCACAGGCTGAGGAGCATACTACTGACCTGTCTTTACAATGGACTCTGATTGCCACGAGTCTGTCACCAATTTTTTTGACATTCCTCACTGTCTTCAGAAGACTTTTCCCTATCACAGTTGCAAAACTATTTCTAGTCTATCCTTTCCTTAATTAGAAGACCCTGGATCACAAGCTAAGTGGCTTTGCTGCACTGCCCTTCCATCTTATCTCCTTGAAACACTGGATGTCCAGTCTCCTTATCATATCATCCACTTCCAAACTACACCGTCAGGGAACCTATAGAGTGTAGCAGTCCTCAGTTCATGGTTGGCAGGTTGACTAGCTTTATGTCCAGCTTTTACAGAGAGCTATCCCAGGTAAACCAAAGCTGGGCAATTGGATGGCCAGTAACTTATTGATTCAGGACTGCTGGACAGGCCATTCTAGACTTCTGTCGAACAAACGGCTTGGTGGTGGCCATCACACAGTTCAGGAAGAGAGTCAGAATATCAGATACAAGAGTGGCCAACATGCACCTCTGGTAGGCTTCCTCCTAGTAAGGAAAGGGCACTGGGGTAGAATCAGTGATTGCAAAGTCATTCCCAGTGAAACAGTCAGCCCACAGCATAAACCACTGGTTGCCACAATCAGATGCAAGTAGCAATTACAGAAGACTCTACGGTCAACAGAGGCCAGGCTGAAGAGCTGGAAACTGACTAGAGATAAAAACACAAGAGTCCAAAGAAATGCTAAGGGCTCTAAAACCACAGGAAAAGGAGGAAATAGGTGGAGTTTAAAAAGAATGGCAGCGCCTCAAAAAGTACAGTTTTGTACCTACCATAAATGTAGATGTTCGAGGATCCACATTGCTGCAGTCCTAACTATTGGGATAGTCCGCTGTCCAGTCGGCCCGAATACCAGAGTATATGGCTGACGTCGGTCAGGGCGCATTAGACTGACGTCAGTACGTCAGGGTACTAATGCGCATGACCGACGTCATATCCTCAGTCTTTTCTTGCCCCAGATGTCAGAAGACCCTAAAAAGACAAGGCCCAATATACCTGCACCAAAAATATGTACAATATATACAAAAATATATACAAAAATATCAGCATATAACCTCACCTACACAACCACCCCTAAACACAGAGGGGAAGGAGGGAGGGTAAATTGGACTGCAGCAATGTGGATCCTCGAACATCTACATTTATGGTAGGTACAAAACTGTACTATGTTCTTCATTCCACATTGCTGCAGTCCTAACTATTGGGTAGAATCCCAAAGCAGAGGTAAGGGAGGCTGGCAAATCATAAAGAAGCAGGAGCTGACAACATGCCTTGCAAAATAGCTGTGGCAAAACCAGCCCTAGACTTAGAGTAGAGAGGAAGGTGATAATGCTTAGAGAAAGTATGCACTGAACTCCAAGTAGCTGCCTCCAAAATATCCTTAGTTGCCACCCCTTAGAAATGCTGTTGAAGTGGCAGTAGCCCTAGTGGAATGAGGCCTAATCCCAGCTGGAATCTCCTTGCCATGATGGGAATAACAAAATGCAATGCAAAACCCAATCCACCTAGAAATAGTTTGTTTTGACACAGGCTTGCCCTGCGAACTCAAAGCAAAAGAAACAAACAACTGCTGAGACTGCCTAAAATCCTTAGTCCTGCTTAAATAATAACGCAATTGCCTGTGTACATCTAAAGTGTGCAAAATCTTTTCCCCTTTATTTTGGGGGTCTGCATAAAAAGTAGGCAAATGAATAGTTTGGTTTAAAGCCACACTAGAAACCACCTTAGGCATAAAGGAAGGATTAGTACATAATGATACCCTATCCTTATGGAAAATCAAAAAAGGCTCAACTGCCATAAGGGCCTGCAACTCAGACACCCTTCTTGCAGAAGTAATAGCCAACAGAAAAGCAGTCTTCCATGACAAGTATTTCAATTCAGCAGTAGCCGCAGGCTCAAAAGGTTGTAGAGTAAGTTTTTCCAACACAAAATTGAGATCCCAAGCAGGAGTAGGAGCTCTACGTGGGGGTCTTATATTCTTTGCCCCTCTAAGAAACTGCTTGAACAAAGGATGCGAAAACAATGGTGGGTCACAATCATAGTGAGCTGAAATTGCTGCAGCATGAATCTTAATGGAAGAGAAGGACAAACCTTTGTCCAATAACTCAGTAAGATATTGAAGAGCCACATTCAAATTAGGCTCGAAATCTCCAAATTCTTTGCTGTACTCCAAAATAAAACCTCTTCCATTTTTCTGCGTACACTTTCCTTGTACTAGGTCTTCTAGCTTCCATAATCACATTTAAAACTTGTTGAGGAAGTTGAGACCTGCTGTGTTTCAACACAGAATATGCCAGGCTGTTAGATGAAGAGAGTGAAGCTTGACATTGAGCAGATGACCGTCCTTCTGAGATAACAGATGTGGAATCAAAGGTAAAGGCCATGGAGGCTTCCTTACCAGACTCCTTAGTAGTGGGTACCAGTGTTGCCGAGGCCAATCTGGAGCTATTAAAATCATCCTTGGCTTGTCTTGTCTGACCTTTAAGAGCACCTTTGGAAGAAGAGGCAGAGGTGGAAAGGCATACACATGAAGATTTTTCCAACTGAAAGAAAGAGCATCCACTTTCCAAGCTGTGTGATGAAACCCCTTTGTGCAAAACTTTGGCAGCTGGTGGTTTAGTGGAGAAGCGAACAGATCTATGTCTGGAGTTCCCCATGACACTGTCAATTTCTGAAATACATGAAGATCCAGTTTCCACTCGTGGGGATCCATGATTTGTCTGCTTAACACATCTGCTAAGGAGTTCTGTGCTCCGGCAGAAACCTTGCCTGAAGAGTTAGTTGCAAGCTGAGCGCAGTCTCCCATAAAATCATTGCTTGCCTGCATAGAGGATAAGAATGTGTTCCCCTTGTTTGTTGATGTACCACATGACAGTTGTGTTGTCTGTTAGAATCAACACCTGCCCTGGAAGAAGTAACTCCTTGAAAGCCATTAATGCAAACTGGACTGCTAACATCTCCTTCATGTTGATATGTAGATGCTGTAGTCTGGCAGGCCACTTGTCTTGTATCCACTTTCCATTTAGATGAGCTCCCCAAGCAATGTCCGAGGCATCTGTCGTTAAAATCTGACTCGCCTCTGGCGGGTCACAGAGAGTCCCTTGTTTAGGTGACATTCCTGAGCCCACCACAGAAATTCTTTTGAAGGCAAGGTATTATTTGAATGACAGTGTCCAAATCCTGGCAGTGCTGTGTCCATACATTTTGAGATACCATTGCAGCTTCCTCATATGCAGTTTGGCATTGGGAAGCACCAGAATACAAGATGCCATGAACCCTAATGCTTGAAGGACTGTCCTTGCAGTCAGCACGGACTGATGAGATAGTTGATGGAAGTAAAGGGATAGACTCTTTTGTTTGTCCGGGGTTAAAAAGGCCATCTGGGCTGCTGTATTCAGTCTCACACCCAGAAAGCACATGTCTTGAGAGGGTACTAGACTGGACTTTATTTCGTTCACAGAATACCCTAGGCATCTTAGCACTGCTATAACATATTCCAGATGCTGTAGAAGGTCTTCCTTTTCTTGAGCCAGAATCAGGCAGTCGTCCAAGTAAGGATAGATTTGAATTCCTTTTAGCCTGAAGTAAGCTATCACTGGAGCCAGAACCTTTGTGAATACTCTGGGCAGTAGATAAGCCAAAGGGCAATGCAGAGAACTGATAATGAGAATTTCCAGCTCGAAACGCAGATACTTCCTGCAACTTAGTCTTATAGGCACATGAAGGTAAGCTTCCTTGAGATCTAAAGTTACCATCCAGTGATCTTTGCCCAGCAGAGGTAAAAGCTGTTGTAACGTCAACATCTTGAACTTGGGAATGTCCAGATAAGTGTTGAGGATAGATAAATCCAAAATTGGTCTCCATGTGTTCCCCTTCTTTGGTACTAGGAACAGGCGAGAATAAAATCCTAGGCCCCTTTCTGATACAGGGACTGGCTGAATGGCCCCTATTTGAAGTAACAGAGAAATTTGCTTGTGAGCCTCTTTCCTTTGTGGAGGAGGAACGTCTGGCATGCCTTTGAAAGGGGGCAAGGTATGGAAATAAAACCTGTAACCGTGGTGAATGATATCCAACACCCATCTGTCTTGAGTAATTAAATCCCAATTTTCTTTGAAAAGAGACAGTCTTCCTCCCAAAGGAGCTGCCAGACGAGAATCTACTGGCAGCTGAAAAGGCAGGTCATTGGGTCTGTTTACGAAAGGACTGACCCCTGCCCTCACCAGAAGTCTGAGCAGGTGAACTTCCTGTTCTAGGCCTAAAAGAACCTTGAGCTCTGCCCCTACCACGTCTAGACCTACCCCTAGACTGGGTATCATAAGCAGGATATGTCCATCCCTTAGTAGGCCAATTTCTACTAAACTTGGTGGCTGCACCTGCAAAAATCTTTAACAGTTTGCATAGACTTAGCTTTGTCCTCCATTTTCTTTAAAACTGCTTCCACAGGCGAACCAAACAACACATCAGACTGTAAAGGAGCATCCAAAATCCTTGTCTTAACATGCTCAGCTAAATTCTGATCCCTCAACCAGGCATGCCTGCGAAGAACAGAACTAGTGGCAGCCACCCTCGAGGAGGCCTGTACAGCATCAAAACCACATTGCAAAGAATGCTTACCCACTTGTTCAGACACATGAACTAAATCCAGCAACTCTTTACACTCAATACCTTCCGCCAAAGCATCCACCTTAGATTTCAGTTGTGAAAGGAGATAATTTTGATATTTTAGCATGTGAAACTGACAATTCAACGCCCTCATGGCTAAAGTGGAAGAAGTATACACTTTCTTTCCCCATCTATCCAAAGCCCTTGCCTCTTTATCAGTGGGAACAGGGTTTTTAACCACAGAGGCCTTAACACCTTTAGGTCCCTGAGAAACAGTTTCGGGTCTGCCCTAGGACTCTTAAAAGATACTTATGAGCTTCAGGCACCCTATAGTACCTATCAGGTTTAACAGGAGCAGGAGGCAAAGAATCAGGGTTCAGGAAGCCTCTGCAAAAACATCTTCCACCACATTCAACACAGGAGGTATAGCTAAGGGCCTATGCTGGGGTAAAACAAGAATTCCTAAGCCTTTTCCTGGAATCAGAGTAATCCTGGCCTTCCCATTTAAAGTGCTCCCTCATGGAATGCAGAGTCTCTGAAAATGAGAAATCCTCAGGAGGAGAAGCTGTAGGAGTGGAATCATCCACATCAGAATCAGAATAAGGAGGATACTCCTGCAAATCTTCCGCAGAAGACTCAGAAGCCTCTGAACACTGTTCAAAACTATCAAACTCAGGTTCCACCCTAGGCCTCTTATCAGGAGGGGCCATAGAACCTCTAATCATAGTAATCAAATCTTCTGCCATTTTAAGCATATGTTTCTTAGGCACAGAACCTGAAGTGCTAGGAGAAGCCCCCACTGAAGCTAAACTTGGCCTACCTCTCAAAGAAGTTTTGGACACAGAAGGAGAGGCCCTAACTACCTTGGGAAGAGAGGGAAGAACAGTTACCTGAGAAGCCCCCTCAGCCTGGCCTACCTCCTGAGAAGGCACATCCTGTAACAGTAAAGTCTCTGCCTGAGACTCCAAAGAAACTCCTAGCAAAACCTCTGGCTCCACTGAGCCTTCTAAAGAACCGACGTCCGGGACTGCCGGTTCATCAACCCTAGGCTTCGCTGTTTTGTCCTTGCGCTTCTTGGACGAAGCGGGCGTCGGAGCATCTGACGGCATTTTATAATTGCAACGCTTCCCAAACACTAACCTGGCACAGTCTAACCTTCTCTTAATAGTGCGTTTGTTAAACCTAGCACAAGAGCGGCATCCAACAACGTCGTGCTCAGGCCCTAAACAAGGTATACACAAGGTATGGTAATCCCTATGAGGTATCTGTTTCCCACAAGAAATACAGTTATTCACTTTTTCTGACATCCGGTAAAATACTGAGGCAAGAAAAAACCAAAATGTTCCCCAACGGGGTACTTAGCCAACTCTGATTCGGTCTGAAACTCCGACTTCAGAAAATTTCAGAACGCCAACCTGCACTCGCAAAACTGCTTCTGCATCGGACCATGCGGCAAAAAAGACTGAGGATATGACGTCGGTCATGCGCATTAGTACCCTGACGTACTGACGTCAGTCTAATGCGCCCTGACCGACGTCAGCCATATACTCTGGTATTCGGGCCGACTGGACAGCGGACTATCCCAATAGTTAGGACTGCAGCAATGTGGAATGAAGAACATCTTGTGTGAGGACTATAGAACAGATATGAGATGGTGCTAGGTACAGAAATAAGCCACATAAGTAATGATGGTAGTAGAATACAGAAGTCCAGGAAATCATCAAAAGAAAGTACAGGAAAAGGTGAGAGGATCAAAAAGATGGACCAGGCTTAGAAGGAATACAGACTGGCTAACAAAGAAGAGAGCAGATGCAACAAAATGCAAAGCATCAGAGACACTCTATCATGTTCTGGAAAAAGACTTGGCAACTGACAAAAAGAAACCATCAGGGTGTAAGGCAAGACAGAAAGATTAAGATAATCATGGAACACCCTTCAACCTACTCACTAGTTCACAGGACATCAAAGGCAGATTGCTTCCAGCAGCTTCTGAATGAAGAAAACCCCACAGAAGTTGTACTGCCCAAAATATAGCCTACAATAACAGGAGTCGTCCACCCTAGAAGTAGTAAGAACAGCACTAAGGAACATGAAGTCAGACAAAGCAGCAGGCACAGAAAACCAGACAGACATGATACGATGTTGAGAGAGTTGGAGGAGAAATGGCTCCAAAGGGTACTCAAAGCAGTATGAGGGGAAAGGTACATCTCAGATGACCACAAAATAAGCACTCTGGTGCCAGGGTACAAAACCAAAGGGGACATTCACAACTTTGGACAGTATAGAGATATCAAACTCCTGTCAACACAGCATGAAAGTTCTGGAGAGGGGGATTGATAAACATGCATTGCAGTGAAAAGTAGGATGGGAGAACAGGAGTTCTGATTCAGATCAGGATGCAACACAACTGACCAAATGTTTGTAGTGAGACAGATAGTTGACAAGAAACTAGAGATTTGGGAGAGTCCAACTGAGCATCCCTACGCTTGAAGAAAGCATATGACAAGATCCCAAGCAAGCTGATTTGAGCAGGCCTGCAACTGATCGAAGTTCCAGAAACCTTGGTAGAATTAGCGCAGGCTATGTATAAGGACCTAATGACAAATTTGAACAGTGTTCAGACTCACAGAGGGGTTCCCAGTGGGTGCGCATTAGGTTTCTGATCTGAGCTCACTGATGTTCATACTGGTGATGAACTACATTAGCAAACAGGCCGGAGAAGATAGATCAACAAAGCTACTGTATGCATACAATGTGGCATTACAGGTAGACTAAACAATAACCTCAGCAAATGACAGGGAAATGGAATGCAAGGTTGGAGGCGCAGAATGAAACTGATTAGAGATAAAACCACAGTAATAGCAGCAAATGGGGGTCAGAAGAGGCGGCAAAATGAGATAGTAGGGAAAACAGTGGAACAGGTTCAAGTATCTAGAAGGGGTGGTGAAGGGAAGTCAGACTGAGGAGGTTGAAGCTAGAATTAGAGGGGTTACAGCACACTGGCACAGAGTGGAAGGGGTAGTGTGCAACAAAAACTGAAAAACAAGGTGTACATAACAGTTGTGGAACCAGTACTACATTACAGTACAGAAACCTGGGCAGTAAAGGCAGAGCAGTGGAGGAAGCTAAATGTGATGGAGATGGAAGTGCCTGAGAAAGGCGATAGGATGCACAGTGCTGGACAGACAAAGAAATGGGTGCATTAGTGTAGAAGCAAAAGTAGCTCTAACTGCAAAGAACATTAAAAGGAACAGATTATAGTGGTTCAAGCATATATGCAAGAAAGCAGAAGGTAAGGGAAAACAAGGCCATCTAGCAAAAAGATAGATGGATTGCAAGAGAAATTACGTGCGACAGCCAAGTATGACTGTCAAAGAAGGTAGCACAGTAGCATTGAATTGAAAGAGATGGCAACAGTTCACACAAAAACCTGACCTGACCCCCCCCCCCCCCCACGAAGGAAATGTGGAAAAGGGGGGAGCTAATAATGACAGGGCTGAATACAGGCATGATAGTGCTTTATGTTGTGTTCTTCCACTAGCAAGACAGTGTTTTATATCGTATTCTTCCTCAAGGCAATGCAAGGAAGCTGGACCAGGTATTAAATGGTTATTTGACAGCTGCACTGTATATGCTTGATGCTAGGAACTAAATGGCAGTAATTTCACTAGCAAACATCAGGACAGAGCGCTTAGCTACACAAAGGAACATATGGGTTGAGGGGACAGGTGGAGATGCAGTTTGTGTGATATCACAGTATGTTCTGGTAGGCATGGACAATGGAACTGGGCTCAACAAAAGTCAACCCATAAAACCGTTGAAGAAAGATGTTGAACTGGGACCGCGAGGACAAGCCTAACTGCAGACCCATCATGGTGGGTCTCCAGACTTAGATCAGCAAGTTCTTGCTATATACTGTAAGGGCAAAGGAGACAAATATGAGGTAGACTAATATTGGCAAATCTGCAATGATGTCAGAGTGGATACCCTGTACATGCAAGTGGAACCCATTTGGTGCTTAAGAAAGAATTTGGAAAAGTGTTCTGATTTCCACTAGTGATCCTGTAGTGATGCATACCATGTTACTTTTTTTTTTTTTTTTTTTTTTTTTTAAGGCTCCCCCTTAGACATTTTATTTTTCATTTTTTGGCATCCTTATCTCTTTTTAGACCCTCAATTTACTTCTGGAAGACATTAATTTATGATAAAGGCCTCCAAGCAAACATTCTATGCCTTAAGGAGACATGATCTTCCACACTATTCTCTGCAAAATGCATGTTCTCCAGTTGTTTTGTTGGTCTCTATTTAGTGACATTAGCAATGTACACAGCAATGGAAAAATGGTGAGGTACTGTGCCATTTACAATTCTGTTACAACAAAAATAAAACAGACCCACCCATACACAGTCCACTCTGAGGGAAAGGAGCAATCAGGTTTAGATGATGCGACAGAGAAATGTCTAACGTAACACTAAAGCACTATTTATTCAGTTTTATTACAGGGTTATTCAAAG
The DNA here is from genome assembly GCF_019279795.1 of Protopterus annectens. Taxonomy (NCBI): domain Eukaryota; kingdom Metazoa; phylum Chordata; order Ceratodontiformes; family Protopteridae; genus Protopterus; species Protopterus annectens. The sequence continues at coordinate 1,388,757,740 of NC_056725.1, forward strand.
AGAAAGTACAGCTGTGTAAAATCTTACAATAATAATGGCTGTCCTCTTCAATGTTGCAGTAATCATAACAGATGGTATTTCTTTGTCAAGGATAGCCCCATGTCCAGCTAATATATCAAAGCCTTTAATTCTTACTAGCATTGTGCATCAGAGGTATGCTCCCCACATCAGCGTAGGGCTTAAAGGTGACATACGGATTCTCTATACTCAGAACTGAAGCGTCCCAGGAAAACAAGAGCCATCCCAGGAGAAAAGAAAACATGTACATCCAGGGAAAAAGATGCCGCCTAGGTTAAAGGGCAAAGAATCCTCGGCCAAGTAGCTGTTCCCAACAGAGAAAAGGAAGAAAGAAGGTCAGGAGGAAGGGACCAAATATTGCAACAATAAAGAGAAGGGCATCTACTGTTATGGTTAGATTTTCCACAAATGTACTACGTGCTTCTGTATCACCACTGCAGTATTCATAAGACGGGAGAGTACAAAAGCTACTTGTATGGAATGAGAGGAGGAAGGCAAGGAGGAACCCTCCACAAACCCATGAAGGATAGCCTTGGCAAAACCCGCCCTGCCTCTGGAAATTACATCCAACTTGGAATGCCTAGTGAAGGTGTGCACAGAAGATAAAGTAGCAGCTTCAAGGATGGGACTGGTGTCCAAAAGCTTGAAGAAAGTCTCAGAGGAAGCAAGTGTCCTAGTAGAATGTGTACGACCAGAGGCAGAAAGCGGTTTGCCATGAAAAGGATAAAGGCAATGACTTTTGAAATCCAGGAGGAGATGGTTTGCTTAGCAGCAGCTAAACCCCAGATCTTGGCATGAAAACAAGTTGCTCAAATTTACATTTAATAACCAGAGCCATCTATGAAGATCCAAGGTGTGTAGAACTTTCTCACTAGCAGACTGCAGAGAAAGAAAAAAGGAAGGAAGCTGGATAGACTAATTAAAGGACAATTACTTGACCACCTTTGACGTAAAAGAAGGAAACTTATGCAGAGACACCCTGCCCTATGAAAAACACAGGGAGGAGGAAGTAGCATCAAGACTTTGAGTTCAAATGCTCTTGGCAGAAGTGAAAGCAACCAGTAAAACATTCTAGGTACAATGTTGCAGAGTAGTAGTAGCAGGCCCAAAAGGAGCCCAGGTGAAATTTTCAAGAACAAAATTAAAGCCAAGAAGGACAGATGGATTTTCTTGGAGGCCTGACGAAGACTAAGCCTTTCAGGAATTGTTTAATCTCTAAAAGTTCAGTTGTGGAAATTCACACCATAACAGCAGATGCCCTTCTCTTCACTGTTGCAGTATTCTTTACTACAAGAACCTTCCGCCATGGACAGCCTGATGTTCAGCCAGTACGCCAAAGTCTTATGATCTTGTATGCGCCATACTTCCCACATATGCGCTCTGCACATGGGTGTAGGGCATAAAAATGTCATCTGGACGCAATTACCCAGAACTAAATTGCCTCTCTACAGAACAGTATCCATATGACAAAGGAGTCTATGCACACTCAGGAGGAGAAACTGCAGATGAAAAAGGGGAGACCTCCAGCCAGAAGGGAATCCAAAACAAAAACCAGAGCAAACAAGAGGTGGTTGGAGGGAGGGCGAGTGAATAATGCAACAGTGAAGGAAAGGACATCTACTGTTGCGGTAAGATTTTACACAACTGTACTATGTCCTTCTATATCACTGTTGATGTATTCTTTACTACAAGGAGAGTAAAAAGGCTTAAGAAGCAGAATGGGAGGTGGAAGGTTGACAAGAGCTCTCAATAAACCCATGGAAATTGGCTCTAGCAAAACCTGCTCTGGTCTTAAACCATATCCAACTTATAATGCTTAGTAAAAGTAAGCACTGAAGACAAAGCAGCTTCAAGGATGGAAATGGTGTCCAAACCCTTGAAGAAACCACAAGAACAGGCAACATCCCTAGTGGAATGAGCTCAAACTGAAGTGGCCAAAGATTTGCCATGAAAAGAACAAAAATAAATGTCCTTAAATACAGGAGGAGATGGTTTGCTTAGAAACCGCCAAACCTAACATCCTGGGATGAAAAGAAACAAAAACCTGGTCAAACTTATGAATGTCCTTAGTTTTATCCAAATAGTACCAGAGCTGTCTGTGCAAATCCAAGGTATACAAGACCCTCTCACTAGCAGACTGAGGAGAAGGGAAAAGTTGTAGTACTGATTCAAGAAGAATTCATTTGCCTTCGGCATAAAATTATTAGTACAAAGGGACACCCTGTCCCTGTGAAAAAACAAAAAAAGAGGAATGGGCATAAGGGCGTGAAGCTTAGAAACTCTCAAAGCAGAAGTAAGAGTGAGGAGCAAAACAGTCTTCCAGGTTACAGTGTTGCAAAGCAGAATCTGCAGGCTCAAAAAGAGCCCAAGTCAATTTTTCCAAAACAAAACTAAGGACTCAAGGAAGAGGAATAGGTCTCCTTGGAGGCCTAAGATGCAGGACACCTTTAAGAAATTGCTTGACCTCAAAATGAGAAACCAAGGAACGATTCAAGGGAAGACCAGCAGAAATGGCTGACAAATGGGCCTTCACAGAAAAATAGGCCAAGCCAGACTTGAGCAAATCACACAAACAGGAGAGGACCAAAGGGACCCTCAAAGAAAAAGGGTCCTGGTTATGAGCATGGCACTAGGCAGAAAATCTTTTCTATTTGGACATACAAAGTTTTCTGGTTGCGGGTTTTCTTGCCTCCTGTAAAACTCTGAGCATGATCTCAGAAAAGAGATACCTGAAAGTGATCAAAACCCTATAACCCACAGTGTCAAAGAGTAGACAAGTGAGGATGGATGAGATGTCCAATTGGTGAGATAACGTATGGTGATTGTCCCTGGCAATATGCATTAAGAGGGGGAACCAGTGCTGCCTTCGCCAAAAGGAGTCACTAGCAATATTTCTGGGGAGCTGAACCTTCTGCAGTACTCTCAGAAGTAAAGGAAGAGGAGGAAAGCATTAAAAAATCCCCTTCCAGGGAACAATACGGGGTCCGTCTTCTACGACCGACAGCATGGTACTATGGAAAAGGAGAGGGGGTTAAGCCTGTTCGGGGGGCACAACACAATCTACCCAAGAAATACCCCACCCATGGGCAAAGTCCAGAAACACGTCTACATGAAGCATCCATTCATGAGACTGTGTTTTGGACCTTTTTAAATAATTTGCCACTAGACTGTGGTCTGAAAAAATGACTTCTGCATGAAGAGTTAACAGATAACTGACAACCATCTCCCATGCCTAAACAGCCATCCTGAAGAGGAAGCAAGATTTTGTGCCTCGCTGCTTGCTGACATACATCACCACTGTATTTCAAGGATCTGGACAGAACATGGAGTGAAAAGCTTGAAGGGGCAGAATCAGAGCTCTCATCTCCTTTGATGTTGATACGGTTGGACTTCTGATGGTGGACCAGAGACACTGAACTTTCAGATGACAACAGGAAGCCCGCCCACCTCATGTCGGAGGCATCGGTGAACTGTTCCGAAGGGACTGGGGGTTGAAAGGGCAGGCCTGGGTTAAGAGCAAACTGTTGAATCCACCACTCTAATTCCTTTTTTAGACAAGGAAGAAGAGGTATGTTGAAATCCAGAGGCCGACAGAGGAAGAAGAGATTGAAAGAAGGGTGTCAGTGACAAAACTTTTCTAGGTGGACGACAGGCCAACACTGAACTGTCAGAATCCTGCATCCCAAATGCACATGATCCTGAGAGGGAGTCAGGTTGGACTTTTGTAAGATGATAGTAAAGCCCACACTTTTGAAGGAGAGAGAGAGTGAACTCCAGATCCTATAACAGGAGACAGGGAGAAGGTGCCTGAAGCAAGAGGTCATCTAGATAAGGAAAAATCTGAATACCTTGGAGCCTGCATAAATCAATCACAAGAGGTAGGCATTTTGTAAAGACCCTTGGGGCAGTAGAGATGACAAACGGCAAAGCAGAAAACTGAAAATGAAAAGAAGAAATGTAAACATTTCCTGAAAAGAGGGTGAATAGGGATATGAAGCTAAGCATCTTTCAGATCCAAAGACACCAGAAAAGCCAAAGGTAGTAAAAGAATAAACAGGGTTTGAAGAGTAAGCATTGGGGAGATGCAAATAGGCAGTTAGAAAGG